>NC_143549.1:21190000-21497500 GCF_054136105.1 Typopeltis vanoorti
AAGAACCCCAAATGAACTATAAAAGCTGATAAACAAGCTAAACGAAACCTGTAAAACATATGGAACGACAATGAATATACAAAAGACAAACGTGATGAAAATAGGGAGGAACAAAACTACCATCTCAGCCACCCTAAAAGGAGAACAAATAGAACAAGTAGACAACTTCATATACCTTGGATCAAAACTAACAGAAACAATAGATGAACTCAAAACAATCAAACACAGAATAGCGATAGGATGGACCGCCATGGTAAAATTGCAGAAAATCTGGAAAACAAACAAGATATCTAAGCAAGCCAAAATCAAATTATATGAAGCAATAATTATACCAACAGTCATCTATGGAGCAGAAGCGTGGACAGTTAAAAAACAGAGGAGAAAAAACTGCTGGCATTTGAAATGAAATGCTTAAGAAAAATAAATAGAACAAGTTGGATAGGAAAGAAAACAAACAGCACAGTTAGACAAGAACTATTGTATGAAAAGACAATACTAGAAAAAATTAGAAAACAACAACGGAGATGGTTTGGCCACACTGTATGCATGGACGCAGACAGGCTTTCTAACGTACAAATTAATACTTTTCCAACTGAAAAAAGAAGACCCGGAAGACCTAGAATTACCTGGCTGAAATTAATAAAGAACATCTCAGGATACAGAACATATAAGGAACTTTTTCGAACAGCAAGGAATAGAGAAGACTGGAAGATCCTGCTCAAGAGAAGACTCAACCCGTTTTAGACGGAAGAGAAGGGGATATTTATTTTGAATGTACATGGATCCTTTGGTTTGAATAAAATATACTGATACACAGGTTCTCGGTTTTATTTATATTTATTTGTGTGTGTGTGTGTGTGTGTGTGTGTGTGTGTGTGTGTGTGTGTGTGTGTGTGTGTGTGTGTGTGTGTGTGTGTGTGTGTGTGTGTGTGTGTGTGTGTGTGTGTGTGTGTGTGTGTGTGTGTGTGTGTGTGTGTGTGTGATATGTTGGCCAGGAGATATCCTGTGGTTCTGAATTGGTTTTATGCTGGTAGTCACTAATTAACAGTTCTCAAGATCCTTGACGCTTGATAACCTCCATCATTTTAGACTAAACTGATGAGAGCAATATTTCGATAGTTTGATGACAAACATTTATCTCCTTTTTGGGAAGTGGATGTATATGGTCATTCATCGATGCTGTAGGGTGAATGCTGGCTGAGTATATATTAGTGAACAGATGATAAAGAACAGGCGTTAGTTCAATAGCACATCTCTTAAGCACAATGGATGGGATACAATCAGGACCAGATGCCTCCCTCTGTGATATCAAAGTTATTCATGATTATTCTGATGTCTTTCTGGCCAAAGGAACAGGAGGCACCAGATGCAATGTTAGAGGCAAATAATTAAGTAATACGCCATCGTTATCTATGAATAAGTTCAAAGAGAAGAATGAAACCACGACATTGGCCTTCTCTTTAGGTTATGTTACAATGATAGATGAAGCAGCATATATGGGCAAAAATTGCTTCCAACTGCTTTGGTGAGGGACTAGTAGAAGCAATTGCCAATAGCACAACAGCGAGTTTCCTACATTTATTTTTGAATTGAGACTTTTCTCCTCATAATGATGGTTTTATAAGTATTGTGAGAAACAGAGTAGGCTGTGAAAATGGTGTTTTGGTTTCAAGCTGCTTGTGAAAGGCTGTTTACTTTTCATTGAGAGCACTCGCACACTTCTTGGAGACCATGGTTTAGTTATGTGTTGGAAAAATCGAACAGACCGAGGAACGAAAGTTTCCATTGGAATATTGATATACTGTAGATTAGTTATTTCTGTAACAAGGTCATGAAGACATCCGGATCTGAAGGGCGAAAAGAATAGTCTTACCATGGAAATGAGAAGCAAAATTTGTGCAAATCCTACCAGTTGGTATTGTTGTAATGCTTAAGTGCGCGAGATTTTTAATGGCTGAAGGAAGGACGTTTCAACAGAAATTAAACTTGGATTATGGTTTGAATTACCAAGAGGAGAAGTCACGTGACCAGAGTACCTGGGAAAATAAATAGTTAAACAGAGATCCAGAGTATTGGATCAGTGAAGAGGATTGTCGGGAATTCTGTCAGGGAAATGAATAAATAATCTGTTTTAAGCCTTTGCTTACAGCAAAAATCTCAGTTTCTCTACCAGCTTGGTCATTGAAATTCGAAAAATGGAGCCAATTAGAATTTTGAGCATTGAAATCACCAAAAAATGACATTATTGTTTGGAAATTTTGAAGCTCTGAAGATAGGAAATCGAAGATGTCAGACTGATTTTCAGAATTGAGAGAACGGTAGAGACAGCAGATGAATCAATTTTTTTCATATTATGCAAATTCAAAATCTGGCAAAGCAATTTTAAGCTACAGACGATCAAAAAGGTGAGACTCTAGGTTAGGCAAGGAATATCAGATCGCCCCGAGGCAAAAGTAACTCTCCTGTGGCAGAATTAGTCATGCAGGGTATAATTATTAAATTAAAATTTCTCTAACTTTTCCGCATATGCTTTACATTGTCCACATTATGCAAATTCGACTATTAAAAATGTAAAAATAAAGATGAAAAAATTTTCATTATCTTTGCTGATGTACAGTGAAAACTAATAAGTTATGTTACATTCTGTATATTATTCTGTTACAGTAATTTCTTAATTATAGTCATTAATGATGATACTGGTAGTATTTCTTCACTTCTAATAATGAAATTTATCATCCAATTTCTGTTAAATACGAGTACACAACATGCCATTTCCATTGATGTGGAAATAGTGATTATTTCGTTTAAATTGCAATTAACACCAAATTATGGTACCATTGTGGGCATAAAGTTGGCCAGAAGCATTTCTACTTATATACATGTTATTCCACTAAAACTGACACTGTAGTTTCACAATAACAAACCTAATCCAAATAAGGAAACCCAATTTGCAAACCCAAAACCCAAAATGCAATCCAAAATATGGAAAGGCACTGATATGTGGTTCTTGTGGGCCCCTTTTCTGGTAATGGTTTTTGTGTGTGTGACCGATGGTGATTTGTTCTTCTCACTAAACAAAAATCAAACACCTCTGCTCTGCTGCCCTCTGAGACTAAAGCATAACTCCATGCCATCCTGATGGCACAATATTCATCATAAAAATTGAACTGCATTTCACAATATAACACAAACACACATTAAAATAAGAAAGCAATCGCACAAATAGAGCACAATAAATATAATATTATAACCAGGTAACTTCAAGAAATTCCACTAAAAATTCATGAAAAAATATAACTCTTTAAAAGAAAAAAAGCCATATACCAGTTATTCTTCATTTGCTCAGTGTTCTGTAATAGTTTCTGTTCTTCCGCTTGGCGGTGTGCCATCACTTCGTGAGCTTGTCGTCTACTAGGTGACGAGAATTGGCCTACGTAGCAAGTTATCGAAGAGTAGGCTATACTCCTATAATCATACCACTAAATATTACATAAAATGAATCTGCCAACTTTTATTTTCCTGAAGGAAGCATGCACGGTCGTTTTCATTATTTTATAACTTTAAAACTCTAATGGTGCAGTTCAATCTCCACCAGCAACCAGATATAGCTGGCGACTGACAAGTGCCTTGCATTAAATCTAATAATGTATTTTCTTTTAAAATCTGAGAACAGAGAAAAGCGAGTTTTAGCCAACGCTGCAGTTTAATTCCGGGTATTTTTGTTCTAGGTTGATTATGTCCTACACTCATAAAAACATATACGAGATAAACCTGGTTAAGTTAAGGGATATTACATCCCATATCGTTTCTTAGCCGAATAAGAAACTCAAAGAGTTTCATGCCGAATATAGTAGAAACTATATAAAGTTCGGCGATTCCAAGCGTAAGCAAAAATCTGGATACTGCAGCAACTGACCCTTAAGGTAGTGCAAGCTGAGGCAACTCATGTCTAAGGTGGAGCATGCTCCGATCACTATTCTTGATATTTATATAGTTTCTACTCTATTCGGTATGAAACTCTTTGAGTTTCTTATTCGGCTAAGAAACGATATGGGATGTAATATCCCTTAACTTAAGCAAGTCATATGTCGCCGAATTAAAGGCTTTGGCTCTTTATATTTATCTAATAATTTATTAGGACACCTCTCAGTAATACTCATAGAAGGGTTGTAAGTTCTGTTCGCTACAAACTTGATATTTGATATTAACTAGGTCTACCTACTCACTGATGAGACCCCAATGAGGGTGGAAACTGGTGCGGGGCGGATCTGGCTTTGAGAGGCTCCACTTAGAGGTAGGATTTTTCCTGTCTCTGAGTGGGGCCACCGCTGAGATTATGGCTCTGCTTGGTGGTGGGGGTGAGCCTGCCACTGAGTAGAGCCAATGCTGAGAAGTTCTTCTCGGTGACGGGATGAGCCTGTCATCGAGTGGAACAACGCTGAGTTGGGCGATCTTTCGGGATCGTCTTATTTTTAGAGCCCGCTTCACCTATACATAAGGTGGAAACCGGTCTGGGTAGTGACCTTCTCTCATAATGTTGAACAGTAATATAGCTCCTAGGAGCTAGTTCACATTATGGGTAAATATCAAGAATTGTGAACGGAGCTTGCTCCACCTTAGACATGAGTTGCCTCAATTTGCACTACCTTAAGGGTCAGTTGCTGCAGTATCCAGGTATTTACTTACGCTTGGAATCGCCGAACTTTATATAGTTTCTACTATATTCGGCATGAAACTCTTTGAGTTTCTTATTCGGCTAAGAAACGATATGGGGTGTAATATCCCTTAACTTAAACAAGTCACATTTCGCCGAATTGAAGCCTTTGGCTCTTTATATATCTAACAAACCTGGTTATATATTATTGAAGAAAATCTACTCGTAGTGAATCGCATACAAAAGAGAATTTTAACATAAAAAACTGACTTCTTTTTCATGTTAAAATACTCAACATCACAGTCTGATAAACACACTAAACTAACATATTTGCTTAAATAGTATGGGGTACACCGGATAAAAATTATTCATAGCATTAACGAAAGCTTATAAATTGATCTGATGTGGGATTTAACGTGCACCTAAATATGGGCGTTTAGTTGCAGTCAAAAAATGGGTTTTAATTATATTTCTAGTACGGAGTGGGACAACCTTTGGCCTGAATGACACAACTACACACTGGAGCATGCTTTCAACCGATTTCCAAAGTCGCAACAGGAATATTCTTGCATTCCTTGTGCAAAACTACCCCATTGCTGATGACAGCCCTGAGAAAATTTGGCATCCTAATTCGTCCCAAAGATGTTCGATGGGGGTTGAGGTCTGAACTCAGAGTCGGAGAGTCCAACACTTGTTTTGTGGAAATCAGTCGAGGGCACGCAGTGTAGTGTGGCATTGAGCATTGTCATGTTGAATCATGCAAGGGTCACTGTCATAGTACTTACACAGCGTCGGAAACATGAAGTTATCCAGGATTAACAAGTAACCATCAGACGTCATAATTTGTGGCACGGCCACCAATAAACCAAGCCCCATCCAACTGAAACACCTTCATACCATTACCTAGCATACACTAAACTTGGCAGTTGGAATGATGCAGTCTTACCAGGATTATTCTCCAAGTGATCTCCAGATTGTAAGATGACCATCAGAGTAAAACCTTTATAAGCGTGATTCGCCGCTCAATGGAAACTTTTCCAATCATCTAGGCTCCAGAAATGGTGTGAAAGATGCTAGTCCAGACCACCTGGCATTGAGGGGAATGATGTGTGGCTTGTTTGAAGCAGCTCTGCAGCGGTATCCGAAGGAATGCAACTCTCTGCTGACGGTTCTAGTGGCGAAAGGTGTCTCTACAGCATTTTTAAAACGATCGAGAGGACTGCCGCTGATGATATGCGGGATGCTCGAACATTTAAAGACAGAGCTGGTAGATCTCGGTCAGTGAGTGTCAATGCCTTCTCAGGGCGTTTTCCAGATTTTTATCTACAAATGACCTAAGCAGCGGTGGATTTTGATGTACTCATACTGTTACCGACAAAAAGACCATTGATATGATACATAACTATGGTCCCACGTTGGAAATCTGTCATTTCAGCTAAACGTGTGACATTAAGTACAGTGCAAGACATGAAGAACATCCAATCTTGAATTACCAGACTTATGGAGAAACTCCCTGAATATCTGCAAGTGTAGGATTCGAAATTTCCATGGCACATAAAGTGTCGAAATATTTTTTGAAACATAGTGTATATTTTACAGCCTCACCTACTCCCTATGCGGGAATAATAGGCGTTAGCTGTTTTGATTTTGATAGTGTATATTTTAATTAATAGAAAATGTTCTTCCAAGTCAAGGACATCTTCAGTATGACTTTCAAATCAAATAAGAACAGAAACCGGTACAGTTCAACAATTCCACATGCGAACTGCACATACATGATGTAGAACTCTAGTTCTACATCATGTATTTGCTCTAGTTCTACTAATGCTGTAGTTCTACACATTAGGTTTTAAGGTTCTACTCATAAGGGCCACTGGATTTTTAAATTTTATCTAACATTGTGTTGGGCCTCCTTTAGCTCGAATTATATCACATATGCGGTTTGGCATACATTCCACAAAGCGTTACATTGAAAATAACTTCTTTGGAACACGGTTTACAGAAACTACAAACTTCCTAAACCATTTAAATAATCAACATCAAAACATTAAATTCACATCAGAACTAGAGATTAATAGCATTCTCCCCTTCTTGGATCTAAAGATCAGTAGATTACCCGACTGCCTTATTTCAATTTTTCGAAAAACCACCCACACTGATAGATATTTGCATGCCTCTTCTCATCACTTCCCTCCTCAAAAACTTGGCAGCATCTCCACCCTTGCCCATCGAGCAAGATGTCTCCCTTCCACAGAAGAAGACCTTCAAACAGAACTTAACTTCCTGAGAAACACCTTCTTGAATAATAGATATTCATCTCGTAACATCACTAAACGTTTGGGACCACGCCAACAACCTCGAAAAGAAGATGAATCCAACCCTATCACTCATATACAGTCACCATTTCTTAGCTCTCTTACCCGAAAGCTATCTAGGATCATGAAGAAATTCAACATAAAGACCGACTATACAACTCTGCCAAAACCTCGTTCTTTTCTGAGTCGACCAAAACCAAAACACAACCAACTGCATTTTCCTGGTGTTTATAAAGTTATGTGAGACTGTGGTCGACCTTATTTTGGCCAGACAGATAAATCTATTTCACTGCGTCTTGAGCAGCATAGACGTGACATCTCCTACAGTAGAACACGAGCGAGACCCCTTTCCAGTCATGTTCTTTTCTCCGCCAACTCTAACCTCAAAGAACATCAACACCAAGTTCATTGGACCACAGAACCAATTTATATATATGCAAGGATGAATTTGAAAGAAGAATTATCGAATCAAAAGAAATAGTTCTGGACCCTTCACACTTGAACAGCAATCTAAGCTACAAATTGCCTGATTCCCATAGCGCAGTAATCCAATACTGGCGCTCTAAAATTAGCTGTCACACACATTCAACTCATGCCAACAGTAGCACGCAGTCACCTATTCAAATATGACTGTTACTATTCTGCTTCTTTTTATTAAGCTGTAAAGTCCATGTATTTTACCTTGTTATTTTTATAAGTCATGTTATCGATCAAAGTTTTTAGTTATATATATATATAATAATATATATATATATATAGTTATATATATATATATATATATATATATATATATATATATATATTAGGGTTACCAAGTAATTTTATAAACTTGGTTATTTTACTCCTAATCCCAAGTAAGCAAACAGTTAAGTTTGCGCCTAAACGTAGTTGAAGTCCAAAAGTGGTGCAACACCAAGGCAACTCATTGTAAAGGTGGATAAAGCTCTGATTACTATTCTTAGTATTTTCCATAATGTAAAGAACATCTCACTAAGAGATGTATACTGCAATACATTATGGGTGGGATCACTACCTGGACCGGTTTCAACCTTTTTTTGAGGTCTCCTCAGTGAGCAGCTAGACCCTAAATACTAAGGTTTTAGTAAAAAAAACGTATTTACATCTATATAATTAGCATGAAAACGTTGTGTATTTGAAGCTGTTCTTTCGGATACTAAACGAACTCTCGCTTTTCTTTTCAATAAAAAAAGAACCATAGCTGAAAAACTGGAAGAATCTCTAGATAATGAAAGTTGGCATATCTTTAATACATACTGTGAATCTCAAGCAGCCAGAATACAATATAATAACAAAATAAATATTATAAGTAAATTTGAAACATTAAAGAGATTAGAAAATAATAGGAACTCAAAACCACACATCAATATTGACAAAGTCGTTATCAACAAATCCTCCTATATACTTTCAGATGTAGAACAAAGCATCCTTAGTAAAGGTCTAAACTTTATTCTTTCCCCAAAATTAATACCAAAGGAGACACTACTTACAAAAATTTAAAAAGCTGCTTCTTTTCTCCCTCCACAAGATGCAAACCTTCTACGTATTGAATCAATCTTTATTATCAATAACGCAAAACCACCTGTAGACAACATTACTTCAACTGAACGCAAAGCTATTAAAAGTTTAAAAAACAATAGAGATATAATCATCCTTCCTGCGGATAAAGGCAATGCAACAGTCATCTTCAACTCTGAAGATTACCAGAATAAAATGATTGAATTACTACATAATGATATCTACTCAATACTTGAGAGAGATCCAACTCGTGAACTTCAAAATCGTACAAACAACTTATCAAAAACAACAACTGAATTATCCCGAAACGTTCGTTTATCTCTACGCTCTCTCCATCCGTTAATCCTCGCATATATGGTGTTCCTAAAATCCATAAAGAGAACACGCCATTACGCCCAATTGTAGAAAGTATCGATTCTCCTACATACAATCTTTCAAAATATCTTGTCAAATACCTAAAAAGTTTTTCAGGAAAGTCACCATCCTTTATCAAGAACATTGCAGAATTTGTTACATACATCAAGGATATTACAGTTGATGAAAATGACATCATGGCTAGCTTGGACATAACTTCTTTTTTCACTAATGTCCCAACAGATGAAGTCCTAACATTACTCAAGGACAAGTTATCCAAAAAAATGTTAGCTTTGCTTACACATTGCACAGGTCAGGTTACTTCAAATTTCAAGATAATATATACAAACAAAATCATGGACTGGCTATGGGTAATCCTTTATCTCCTGTTCTCGCAAATATTTACTTAGAAGATTTTGAAACCAAGGCTAACTCTTCCTTTATTTTATCACCTAAAGTTTGGAAAAGTTATGTGGATGATGTCTTCATTGTTTGGAGCCATGGACATGAATCTCCTATGGTTTTCCTCGAACATCTCAATAGCCGACATCAAAATATTAAGTTTACTGCTGAGCTTGAAACGGATAATTCCTTGCCTTTTCTTGATGTCAAACCGACTCGCTCTTCTGGTAAACTAAATATATCGATATATAGAAAGCCCACACATACCAACAGATATCTGCACAGTCAGTCCCATCATTTCCCTCCTCATAAGCTTGGAATAATTTCCAACTTGGGATATAGAGACCGTTATGACCCAAATGAACTTCTTACAGAAATAAACCATCTGAAAACTTCTTTCGAAGTTAATGGATATTCCAAGAAAATCATTGACAAATTCCTTCTTAATCCTCGTAGACATCACTCAGAAGAAACAAATAGATTCAAATGCAATATATCTATTCCTTAAATAAGTACTGTTTCACATAAATTAGCAAAAGTTCTAAGAAAATACAATATCAGAACCTTGTTCACTCCACTTCCAAAGATCCGTTCCTTAATTAGCCACCCAAAACCTTGTCATCACCAACTCAAATACCCTGGTGTATATAAAATATTATGTGATTGCAATATTCCTTATTTTGGACAGACAGACAAATCTGTCGAAATGCGTATGGAAGAACACATGAGAGACATTACTTACAAGAGACAGCGAGCGAGTGCATTATCAAGTCATATCCTTTTCTCGGCTAATCCCAATGATGATAACCAAAGACACAAAGTCTGCTGGGAAAAATCTACTAACATCTTCCGTTGCAGTGACGAAATAGAGAGAAAAATTGTGGAATTTAGAGAAATCATCTTCAATCCTGTTCATCTAAATAACAACTTAAGCTACAACCTCCCAGATAGTCATTCAGCTTTAATCATGTATCGGCGTTCATGTGATGCAGCAAGCACGCACTCTCCCAATAATGCAACAAACGAAAGAATAGCTTCAAATACAACTACAACGTTTTCATGCTAATTATGTATAAAGACTGTCTATGTTGTTCATAGTCTTTTAACCCTCAATGTTTAGTGTTTTTTCTTCTTTTATAATGTCACCTGAAGAAGGCTGTTACAGGCCGAAACTAGTAGTGTTTTTATATTAAAACCTATTTACTTAAATCTCGGTTCTAGTCAACCATGTCAATGATAATCCTGTCATATATATATATATATATATATATATATATATAAAATCAGCTAACGCCTTTTTATTCCCGTATACGAGAGTAGGCCATTTAGCCCTATCTAAGTTTTGGAGACGGAGTGGGCAGTTCAGTCTCCACTGGTACCAATCAGAGAGATAGATGGCCCAAGGCTATCACTAATTAAGCAGTACACAGTGAAGAGAGACGGCTCAAATGTGCCGCCATCTCGTGGTCCCTGACCCTAACACAATATATTTAATGTCTGAAATAATGTGGGTTCTAAGGTCGATTTTCTTGAGTTAACGGGAAGAAAATCCCGAGTTTCCGGGAGGAAAAACCCGCTTGCCTGTTGCAAAGATCGACTAACTCGAGAACCGGTCGAAAAATGGCTTAGAAAAATTTCCTCTAGTCTTATTATCTGATTAATCACTGATGAAATATTTTCCTTACATCAATCTTATAAAAACCTTTTAGTAACTTATTACCTCTTATCCGTCTACCACCCAACATCTGTGATTACACAAACTCTTAATCTATCAATGTAGAAGCAATCCTTACACCACTCACCAACTTGGTCACTCACCTCTGAATCTTTTGTACCACTTCCTCATCTTCAAAGAATCCAGACGACCAGACCTGAGCAGTCATCTAGATGTTGACGTACCACCAACTTATATAGAGGAACCACAACTTCTTTATCTCTGTAAGTTAGCATGTCCTTCAATATCCAATCTTGTACACCTTAGCAATATACCCTCTTCAACTCTCTATTCGCTAGCACACCCCCTGTCCTCATACGTTTCTTGGAGTACTCTTCGATTAAAGTGGTATACAGCTTGTAATCTTTTATTCCGAAAATGCATAACGTTACACTTTTCCACATTGAAGTTACATCCATTATCTTTTTCCCATATTGCCAGTTTATCCTGCAACTCTCTACATCAGCTTCAAAATAAAAAAATTAAGTTAAATAGATAAGTAAGAAGTATTGACAATTTCTCTGCACATTCATGTAATACCCGAGCTGATATTCCACCCAAACCTACAGCAGTAATCACATTTAAATTCTGCAATATCCTAAGTACCTCTGATTCATTATCTTCAATTCTCATATCAGGTATTGTTACATAAGACACAGAAATATCCTCACTCAGGTAATCTTTTGAAAAGTGGTCCCTCAATAACTCTATTATTACATCTAGCTCAGTCACCTCGACACCATAAGTGTCCACTAAGTAACCTCCAAGTCATTCTTTCTCTTACTTCCACGTAGTGAAAGAATTCTTTGAAATTTCCATTGACTTGCTTGGTTAAGTCTTCTCAAAATCTGATTTAGCCTTCCTTCCTATGCTGATAACCTTTCTAGCCTGAGCTTTGTATTGCTCATTAGTGTACTGATCACCTTTTTCCTTGTAAATTCTTCTCAACATATTCTTTTTTGCAGATCATGCTTAATACTACTACTCATCCATCTAACGCTTACCTTATCTTCCTGACCATGGGAATTTATTATTATTATTATTATTATTATTATTATTATTATTATTATTATTATTATTATTATTATTATTATTATTATTATGTATAAGAGCCTGTGTAGCTCAGTGGATGTGGCGTTTGCATACCACCGCGCTTGGCCGTACGAAGGAAAGCTTGGTTTCGGGTATAGTCGGCGACTAGAGGAAATTTTTCTAAACCTTTTTTCGACCGGTTCCCGAAGTTAGTCGATCTCTGGCACGGCAAGCAGGTTTTTTCTCCCGGAAACTCGGGTTTTTCGTCCTGTAAACTCAAGAAAATCGACCGTAGAACCCACATTATTTCAGACATTAAATATATTGTGTTAGGGTTAGGGACCACGAGATGGCGGCACATTTGAGCGGTCTCTCTTCACTACGTACCGCTTATTTAGTGATAGCCTTGGGCCATCTGTCTCTGATTGGGTACCAGTGGAGATTGAACTGCCCACTCAGTCTCCAAAAGTTAGATAGGGCTAAATGGCCTCGCCTACTCCCGTATATGGGAATAAAAAGGCGTTAGCTGATTTTTTATTTTTTTTTTTTTATTAGGTACCAAGAGATGGCAGCACTTGTTTGCCAGCCTCTTCATCGGTGGCTGCTATAATTAGTGATAGACATGGGCCAGCTCTCTCTGATTGGCTACCGGTGGAGATTGAACTGCCCACTCAGTCTCCAAAAGCTAGATAGGGTATAAAGGCCTCGCCTACTCCCTATTAGGGAATAAAAAAAATGGAGGAGTGATTGCCGAATTCTGGAGTTGTTGTTGTTTTTCAGTGAGTTCAGACGTGTTTATCAGCGCTCCTTGTAGTAGTACAGCGTGAAGTTAAGTTTTGTTTTTAATGTTTAATTCAGAGTTATTTCAACACTGAAATTAAATAGTGATTATTTGATGCGCCACCAGCGTGCTCGAACATCAGAGCAGGTGAGACTTTTTCCTTTCAACTTCAAAAATATTTTCCAGGTTCTCTCCTGTTCCCCGCCCAGTACAACACTCGGTGGTTGAAGGGACAAGGCAGGTCCTTTCCCCCACTTCAAGTCTACATTATGGATTCACCATATTAAGATCTCTCCTTCAAAGAACTTCTCGCTATCTTTCGGCAAATTGGCAACATCTTGCACACAAAATGGCCAGGAAAGGTAGAAATTCACCAGATTATGGAGGTCGAGAATGAAGACCCTCGAACCTCCGAACTTTCTCCTCGCCCTACACATGACAGCGTCAATTCCTCCGCTACAGCTGACACAGACGATAATGATTACCAAGAAGTCAGCAAAAAGAAGAGGAAGAAAGAGTCTCTTGCTGCAGAACAAGAAATTGTCTCTCAAATGGACACATCAGCACAATCTAGTGCAAGCACTGAGACAACTATACCAATACAGCCCAAAGAGAGGATCCCACCAGTAGTACTGCGATCTAAAGAAAAGTGGTCGTTGCTTGCAGAGACGATGAAGAAAAGCAACATCAAGTTCTCGTCAGCTAAAACACAGATGACAGAGTAATAAATAAATAAATAAATAAAAAAATAAATTTCCATACCATACTTACCAACTTAAGAGTGAAAAGAACCTCAAGGTAGTGATCAGAGGATTGGTAGAAGACATAACAACAGACGAAATAGCTACTGACCTCAGATTACAAGGCTTGGAGCCAGTCAAGATTTCGCGAATGTATTGCGCAGACAAGCGTCCCATGCCTCTGGTCTTAGTAGAGATCAGTAAAGACCAGAGGGAAATTTACGATCTTAAAATAGTCTGCAACTTGGTCATCAAGACCGAACCACTACGAAGAAAGGCATCGGCTGGTCAATGCCATCGCTGCCAAAAATTTGGGCATGCGCAAATGCTATGCAGAGCAGACTACAAATGTGTGAAGTGCGGTGGCAACCATCCCTCGCACACTTGCGTCAAGCCAAAGACCACACCTGCTAAATGTGCGAACTGCAGTGGCCCACACCCTGCAAACTACAGGGGTTGCACTCTCCACCCATCCAACCTTCAAAAGCCTAGACAGGAATTAACTCAGCCCACTCAGAAAAATATTGTGAGATCCGTGCCTGAATTCCAAGGGCGGAAATTACACCAGACAAATCCTATGCTTCTGTGGTTTCCTCGAGTAACACTAAGGTACTCCCTACAACTAGCAGTCCAAATTCTTCAGCAATACTCGCTGCCTCACTTGGGGAGATGCTAATGGCCTTCAGCAAAACAAATCCAAGCCAGGCCGACACCAACAAATTTCTTCGGAATACTCAAGTCATCTTCTCCATGATTAATGACTAATCCGGCTTTAACATCAAATTCTATGCAGATAATATTCTGGAACGCAAACGGTCTCAACAGCAAAATTTTGGAATTACAAGAGCTTACAGATCATTTACAAATTGATATTCTCCTCATTAACGAAACACACCTACGTCCCTGCGATAATCCCAAACTCAGAAACTACTCGTTACTTAGAAATGACAGACTTAATGCCAGAGGTGGAGGCACTGCCATCTTTGTCAGAAGAAACATTCGCTATAATGAGACTAAGAAGATGAATACATCTAACCTCGAGGAGACAGGCATAGAAATTCTTACCAACAATGCAGGCAGCTTAAAGATTTTTTCTGTATACAACCCCCCTGGCAAACCTCTACTCCCCTCTGGTCTCTCTCAGCTACTAGATACAAATGAAGCAGTAATTGTAGCTGGAGACCTCAATTCCAAGCATCCTTTATGGAACAGCAAAAGCTTTAATAACAACGGAATGATCCTCTATAACTTTTCCTTGAAGAGAAATATCGTTATTGCAGGCCCGATTGAGCCAACACACTACGGAGCGATCGGCAGACCTGATGTTTTAGATATTGCTATTTTTAACAATATTTCTCATCATTTCCGACTTCAAGTGATTGACGAGCTAAGCTCAGATCACAATCCAGTACTCTTAAGTTTAGGGGAGGAGCCTGAGCTCATTCCCAGCCATTCCCACACAAACTTTGCAAAATTCAAGACTAAAATGGACACTCTCATAGACTCAGTACCGACTATTTCCACCCGTGAAGAAATTGACGCGGCAGTCAACAATCTTGAATCTAAAATACAGGCTGGCTTATCCGCAGCTTGCTCTACTTCTACCCCAGCTCAAGTCAACCTACTTCCTGCAGAAATCCTTGCTCTGATAAGGAACAAAAACAGGCTCAGACGCCGCTAGCACAACACACTATCTCCGCAAGACCGTCGAGAACTAAACAGAGCGTCCAACCTAGTCCGTTACGCTTTAAAAGATCACAGAAACCAGCAATGGGAAAGAAAACTCTGTTCTCTCAAAACTGAAGATAATTCTCTGTGGAAGTTGACTAAAGCTCTCCGTACAGATCGCTCTAACATCCAGCCCATTCACGGAGAAAGAGGCCTTGTTTACAGAGATAAAGAAAAAGCACAAGCTCTCGTTCACGCCCTACAACTTCAGTGCCGTCCTAATTATACACACGCGGATCTAGTCTTCATAGAAAAGATACATCGTAGGGTACGTTCTGTACTTCGGCGATCTTGTAGCTGTGAAAATATCTGCCCCACCTCACCTAAAGAGGTCTATTCAATTATTAGGAAGCTTAAAAACAAAAAAGCCCCTGGCCCGGACGAAATTACCAACAAAACAATTAAAGCCCTCCCACACAAAGCTGTCATGCATTTAGTAGCGATTATCAATGCAATTCTGAGAATTAATTATTTCCCCTCAAGATGGAAACAAGCCGATATTTTCCTTATTCTCAAGCCTGGTAAAGCGCCTCAGATGCCACAGAGCTATAGACCCATCAGTCTTCTATCATGCCTAGGAAAAATAGCAGAAAGAGTCATTCTCAACCGACTTAATGAGGAGGTGAATAAAAATCACATAATTCCGAAAGAACAATTTGGCTTCCGTACTGGACATAGCACTACACAGCAAATTCACAGACTGACTGAGTTCATCACTACAGGCTTTAACTGGAAACAGCACACAGGAGCTATCTTTCTTGATGTTGCAAAAGCTTTCGATACTGTATGGCACAAAGGTCTCATCTACAAATTAATTGCAGCCAACATCCCTCTTTATCTTACCAAAATTATTAACTCCTTTCTACAGGACCGTAAAATTCAGGTTAAGTTGCGTGGAATTAGATCCTCACTGAAAAAAATCACTGCTGGTGTCCCTCAAGGTTCGCTGCTCTCACCGCTTCTTTTTAACATCTTTGTTTCTGATGTTCCTAGCACATCACTAACCACTATAGCTAGTTATGTGGATGATATGGCTATTCTCAGCAGATCTCTCAGGCCTAATATAGCTACTCAGCGATTACAAACTGCAGCAACAAATTTAGAAGACTGGTTCAAAAAATGGAGAATATCTGTAAATGCCGATAAAAGCACTGCCATTCTTTTCACAAGAAGACAAGCATCTCATGTTGGAGAAGTTAAACTTTTTAACACAGCCATCCCATGGAGATCTAGCACCAAATATCTAGGCATTCAACTTGATAACCGTTTAAACTTTAACTCCCACATAGTTTATGCATGCAAAAAAGCAAACTCTGCAATAGTACAACTCTATTCTCTGCTCAATAGAAGAAGCCAAGTCAGTACTGATAACAAACTACGGATCTACAAAACAATTATCAGACCATCGTTAACTTACGGATCGCCGGCCTGGAGTCACACTTCCGCCACTAACATCAAAAAGCTACAAGTTATACAAAACAAGTGCCTCCGTATGATCTTCAACGCTCCGTGGTTTGTAAGAAATACTCTCTTACATCGAGATGCCGATATTCCATATATTCCCACTTTCCTCCATAACAGTGCTGCTGCTTATTTTGCCAAAGCAGCTGTTCATCCAAATCAACTCATTCAAGAGTCATCTAATTATGACGAACACGATAGGTGGAAACATAAGCGCCCGAAAGCTGCTTTGCTTATCGATTCTGGTACCTCCGTACAACCCTAAATAGGGTGAGCCAGGTGCTCGCTAACACTTAATACAAGACTATTCCATACCGATTAAGGGATCGAAGTCCAAGGGACTGTAATCCATCAAGCCATATCAGGTTATCAGGTTATCAGGTATTAGGGAATAAAAGGCGTTTAGTTGATTTTGATTTTTTATTACTACTACTACTACTACTATATGCACCTCCAGGGAGTCCAAGGACTCATCGCCGGAGAGCACTCTACTCTACTTCGCTAAATACATCTCATCCTCTCTACTACTACTTAATTCTCCTACTACAATACTACTAACATCAACGCAATCTACCGCCCATCATCACGAACAACAGTATTTTTTGTCTGTAAATTGCTTGTGTTCTGAAGTCCGATTTTTCTGTATGAGGTTGAAAAACCTAGTTTCCGGGAGAAAAATCCCTGCTAACCTCCGTATGAGATCGACTAACTCACCTTCAATTAAGAAAGCCTATATGAGGATTCTCTTCGCCACGATGTGAATCGAACCCAGGTCTTTTCCAATCGCAGGGTGTAATGTTCCGCTGTTCTTCGAATTGCGCTACGGAAGCAGTATCTCATGCAATTTCATAGGATTTAATACATAACCCAATGGTTCCCAAACTGTGCAGCGAGAACCCCGGGGCATCGCGAAATATTCCAATATTTTTACTGAAATAACTGCACCGACTACGCACTGCAACCGATAGGTAGGCCAATGTTCTGACTTTGGGTGCCGTGGAAAAAATCCCGAAACACTAAGGGCGTCGTCATCTGAAAAAGATTGGGAGCCACCGAATATAACCTATTCTCCTCATGCAGTTAGCACATTAAAAGAACTTCCCATGGCATATCCACTACTGGATATTCCGATATTTTAGAAAATTTTGAAATACTTTTTTTTAACAGTTTAATAAGTCCGTGTGAATTATTATTACTGAGTATCGGCTTTCATAACAGAGGGAGAGAGTGTGATAAGGTAGAAATTTCAAAGACCTCACGTATTGTGGCAAATAGCCAATCGCGCTTATTCCCGCTGCGAATGACTTCGTTTAAAGTAAGGAAAAGAAATGTCGTTGAAGACTTGAGCGAAATATAAGTTGCTATTTATAATGTTAATGTTTAGTATAATTAAACTCCGATTTCGAGAACCGTGATTTTAATACAATATGGGAATTACTGGTTTGTTGCCATTTTTAAAAAAAGCCTCTTGCCAAGTTGATATTAGAGAATTTTCGGGATGGACCGCTGCTGTTGATACTTATTGCTGGCTACATAAAGGGGCATTCAGTTGTGCTGAGAAACTAGGTAAAGGCGAAAAGACAGATGCATATGTTTATTATTGCATGAAAATGGTTAATGTGTTGTTAGAAGCCAACGTGAAGCCAATTCTTGTGTTTGATGGGATGAATTTACCTTCTAAGAAGAGTACCGAAAAAAAGCGTAGAGAAAAGAGAGAGATCTATAAGAAGAAAGCAAAGCATTTCTTATGTGAAGGAAAGCTGAAGGAAGCGAAAGAATGCTTTCAGAGATGTGTAGATGTTACTCCTGATATGGCGTTCGAAGTTATAAAAGCAGCTCGGAAAAAAAATGTTGATTGTATTGTTGCACCCTACGAAGCTGATGCTCAATTGGCCTATCTCATTAACACGAATATTGCCCAATTAGTGATTACTGAAGATTCCGATCTAATTCTCTTCGGTTGTGAAAAGGTGATTTTCAAAATGGATATTGGAGGGAGGGGAATTATGATTGAAAAATCCAAATTGTACAGATGCTTTGCAGTTCCTGAAAAATTTACTTTTGATAAATTTCGCTGTATGTGTATACTCTCAGGCTGTGATTATTTGCCATCCTTACCAGGTATTGGATTGTCAAAAGCATGCAAATTTTTTAGCCTTACAGTGAATCCAGATCTTGATGTAGTATTGTCGAAACTGCCTTCATATCTGAAGATGCCGCAGCTTATTGTAACAGAAGAATATAAAGAATCGTTTATAAAAGCAAATAATACTTTCCTCTATCAATTGGTTTATTGTCCATTGAAAAGAAAACTGGTGCCACTTACACCATATCCTGATCATCTGAATCCATCTGACATGAAGTATGCAGGAATTTATTTTCCTGATAACATTGCTTTCCAGTTAGCAATTGGAAATCTTAATGTCCACACCCTGGAAGCATTGGACACCTATGATCCTGATAAGCAAAAATTTTCTGTAAACAAAAAGTGTCAGGATAATAAATTACCTTATAAAAGTATTTGGGATACAAATTATAAATTAAGTAATATTCCATCTGGTGATATGATTTATTGTGAAACCTCAGCAACTTTGCAGAATGTTGATAAAAATGATATCATTAAAAATACTACAATTAACTTAGAGAATAGCAAGCAAAAGAAAAGGCTCTTTTCTAAACATACTCCAGTATGTGTACTTTCTTCAGATGAAGATTTATTTTCTACTTATTCATCTACCCCAAAAAGGCGGAAAATAGAATCACATGCTTCTCGACCCGAGACTGCAGATAACTGTGCTTCTTCACAGGCATCTGTAAAGCCAATAATCAATAAATTTAAAGTGCCTAAATCATCTTCTTCAGTACCAGTTGTTAAAAGCAGATTTTTTTCATCTAGTAATCAAGAAAATGTTAACCCAGTTTTGTCCCAAGTTAACTGGCTGGATAAAATTGATAAAGAATATGAAGGGCTTATTGATATAGAAAACAACTCTGATGTTCATAATATATCTGAAGGTTTGAATGAAGATTGTCATTTACAGCATTTAACAAATAAAGCAGCACCTGACAGTAAACTAAAGAAAAATTATATTTTCCTAAATTTGCATGGTCTCAACAAACAAGAATGTGATTCTGTTGTAAAAACTAGAAACACTGGTTTTCAGTGGTACAAATTTGAGAAATATAGATATAACCAAATAAGTGGAGATGAAAATGTAAACATAAATGCTGCTCTGAAAGTACCTTTCAAACAAGTTTACAGTACAAGAGCTGATAATGAGAAAGATGAAAATAAGAATTTTATACTTAGTGAAGATAGTTTTTCATCATCACAAATAAGCAATTGCAGTATTGATAACGATTCCTTTTCCCAAGAATGTCATACACCCCTATCACAAGTTTCCCATAATTCAGGTACTACAGGGGAAAGTGATTTAGAAATATATCCTGATTTAAATGAGACAAAAAGAAAAGAAAGAAGCACAGATTGTAGAATGCTTTCTGATGCATCTGAGAAGGTATTAGCAAGTGTGAAAACATTTTTAAAGTCACCTGCTAATTCATTTGAAATGAAAAAAAGTGTAACTTGCAAGAAAACTCCTAGGTTGGGACTATCCAAAAAATTTGTAAATGTTTATTCAAAGAAAGAAGAAAACTTAATGCAAACATTTTTTAAATTTAGATATGAAAAAAAAACTAGAGCATTGAGCACCTGAGAATATTTAGCAGGAGAAAAACTACAAAATTTCAAGTTAATTTTAAACTTGAAACAGTCCATTCTTAATTAAGAAAGTTTGCATATGAAAGCCAGAATGAAAAACAACCTTAACTCACAAAAGAACTGCAAACAAGTATTTTCTTTATGTATAAGAAATTTCACTCTCTTTGTCCACACAGAATTTTCAGAGTGAATATTTAAGCATCACACTTATTCAGTGAAGTATCAAAAAATAATTGCTGTAATTCATATTAGGTGCAAAACAGTATATAAGTAAATTAAGTCACTGTATATTTATAGGTGAGTGATCTAGCTACTCTTCACTAAAATGCTTATTGAAAATTGCATGTTAAATTTCTTTGAAAATTTACATTTTCGAAAAAAAAATTTTTTTTCTGAAAAATTTCATTTTCAGTGTGGTATACTGAAAATCAGTATATTATTAGTAAATGATGTTAATTTAAACATATGGTGATATTGTTAATTTAAATAGTGATTTAATTTACTGTGTCTGAGTAGTTAGCTCTCCAACTAACAGGCTGTAGATTAATTCCATAATGAATATGGATTTTTGTGATTGACTTTAGATAAGATGGATTTCATAATCCACTGTTCCCTTATTGGATTCTTAAGTAGCTGGAAATTTTCTGTTTGGTCTCTAGAGCAGGGTTTCTAGACTATGTCAAAAATAAATTAAAGAAAGTATATAATATATATATATATATATATATATATGTATGAAAGAGTGATCATTGACTCGGTTAACATACTTATTTTTTAAAAAGAATTGAATGACTAAAACCGAGATTTAAGTAAAAAGGTTTTAATATTAAAACACGACTAGTTCAGCTTGTAACAGCCTTCATCAGGTGACATTATAAAAGAAAGAAAAAACACTACAACACTGAAGCTTAAATAAACCATGAACAACATTGAGAGTCTCTATACATAATTGACATTAAAACGTTATGGTTGTATTTAAAGCTGTTCTTTCGTTTGTTGTATTGTTCTCGGCTAATCCTAATGATGAAAGCCAAAGTCACACAGTCTGCTGGGAAAAATCTACTAACATCTTCCATTGCAATGATGAACTAGAGAGAAAAATCGTGGAATCTAGGGGAATCATCTTCATTCCTGTTCATCTAAATATTAACTTGAGCTACAACCTCCCAGATTGTCATAGCTGTAATCATGTACTGGCGTTCACGAGATGCTACTAGCACGTACTTTCCCAACAATACAATAAGGTTGTATTTAAAGTAAATACAATGTGGTTGTATTTAACACTTTAAATACAACCACAACGATTTAATGTCAATTATGTATAGAGACTCTCTATGTTGTTCATAGTTTATTTAAGCTTCAGTGTTTTTTCTTTTTTCTTTCTTTTATAATGTCACCTGATGAAGGCTGTTACAAGCCGAAACTAGTCTTGTTTTAATATTAAAAACCTTTTTATTTAAATCTAGGTTTTAGTCATTCAATTCTTTTTAATATATATATATATATATATATATAAATATATATATATATAGTAGGAACAAGATTCAAAGAAAGACTCCTATTATTTTTAAATAAAATTTATACAACTGGTAACCCACCATAGAATGGAAAAAAGCAATTGTGATTCCTATCTTTAAAAAAAAAATAATATAGATGACCCTAAAAACTATAGAGGTATAAGCATACTAAATTCCTGTTACAAAATATGTAGCAGAATTTTAAATAGCAAACTAATGAAACATTCCGAAAACTTTATTTTGGAAGTACAGAATGGGTTTAGAAAAGGATGATCATGTATAGACCCAGTCTTTTGCCTAAAATTAATAATAGAGAAAAGAAGAGAATACAATTTAGAAACACATATTGCATTTATTGACTTTGAAAAAGCATTTGACAAAGTTAAAAGAAGCATTTTATTTAACATATTAAATGAAAGACAAATACCAAATAATATCCTAAAAGCTATCATAAGTATAAGACACAGGCCAGAAGAGTGACTAGTGTGGTAAGGAAAGCGAAACTGGAATATGAGAGGAGATTGGCCCTAACATCCAAAGAAAATCCTAGGGAATTTTTTAGCTCTGTGGCCAGTAGGAGGAGAAATGACTGTGGAAGAATGATATTGTGGGATAAAAATGGGAATAGAGTGACTGATGCAGAGGACATAGTGGAATTATTCAATGAACACTTTATTGGAGTATTTCATCCTAGAGGAGTCAGTTTTAATGCTAGAAGAATAGAGTTGGTTCGAGGTTTAGAGGTAGGAGGAGAGTGTGTTTCAGGTACTGAGTACTCTGGATGTCAGTAAAGCTGTGGGACTGGATGGTATTTCACCACGAGTTTTGAGAGAATGTGCTAGGGAACTGACAATGCCTTTAACCTGGCTTTTCAATGAAAGTCTGGCTTTGGCAAAGATGCAAAGGGAATGGAAGGAAGGTAAGATAGTGCCATTGCATAAGGGTGGTAACAGACTGCAGTGTCTAATTATAGGCCAGTCTGTGTGTCATCAATAGTTGTTAAGATCTTGGAGAAAGTAGTGAGGGACCGTATATGGACAGATGAGGGTAATGTTATCTATGAGAGTCAACATGAATTTGTGAAAGGGCGATCTTGTTTTAGCAATATGCTAGCCTTTTATAATAAAGTTACAAGAACATTAGATGAGGGAAAGGCATATACTGCAATTTTCTTAGACTTAGCAAAGGCATTTGACAGGGTGCCACATGATAAGCTGATATTTAAGTTGCAGCACATGGGTCTGGATGTCAGATTGGTCAACTGGATTCAGGATTGGCTGTCTGATAGGTATCAGAGAGTTGTGTATGGTGGAGCAGTTTCAAGGAGGCAGAGGGTTACAAGTGGGGTCCCACAAGGCTCAGTACTAGGACCTATATTGTTTAACCTTTATATCAATGACATTGCAAGGGGGATATTCAGTTGTTTGCGGATGATGCGAAGCTGGGAAGGATTATTAGTAATAGTGCAGATGTGGTAGCCCTGCAAGCGGATTTGAATAAGCTAGATAGATGGGCAAATGAATGGGGGTGTCAGTTTAATACAGCAAAATGTAAGGTCTTGAGGTTTGGGAAATATCGATGGGATGCTGCATATTCTATGGGAGGAGTTATACTGGAGGAAGTACAGGAGACAAGAGATCTGGGGTCAATGATTGATAGAAACCTGAAGTTTGTGGGGGACATATTGCAAAGGTGGTGAAGGTAACACAGAGGATTGCTGCTATTATGAGAAGGACACTGACCTGCAGAGATAAGAGGGTTATCATTCCGTTGTATAAGTCTCTGATCAGACCACACTTGGACTATTGTTCTCAGATTTGGTCTCCAGGATTTGAAGGGGATAAATTAACTGTGGAAAGGATACAAAGATGGTTTCAGGACTGTACAAGGATAGTTATGAGGATTATCTGAGGGAATGTGGACTGCAGAGTTTGGTGGATAGAAGGAGAGGTGATATGATTGAGACTTTTAAACTGTTGAGAGGTGGTTACAGGGTTGACACTGGGGAGTTCTTTCGCTTGGTTGAACAGCAGGAAGGAGTGATGACAAGAGGCCATCCCTGGAAGTTACGAATGGAAACTGTGAGCAAGAGGGTGAGGAGTGGTTTCTTTGCGTGGAGGGTGGTTGAACCGTGGAATGCATTGCCTGATGGAGTGGTGAGAGAGCGAGAACGGTCAATGAGTTTAAGGAGTGGTATGATAGACTTTGTGTTTCTTAGTGGGGGGACCTCCCCTCGATGAGTCTTGACAGACTTTATGTTCTTAGGAAGGGCCTCCCACGATGAGTCTTTTGACTGCATGGAGGCCTGAATAATAATAATATATATGAAAATAATCAAATACAAATAAGATTAACTCATGAGCTCTCAGCAACTCTTTTTAATATTTACCTAAATGAAATAATAAAATGGAATGAAAATTTCCATCAAGGTATTAAACTTTCTTCTAGTGTGAACTTAAACACTCTCCTTTTTGCCGACGACCAAATAATAATTACAAATTCTGAAGATAACTTACAGAAAGCTATTTTAGATCTAAATGAGATAGCCAAAGATTATGGTATGATAATATCAACAGAAAAATCAAAAACTATGGCCTTTAGATCTTAGACCAGGTGAATTCATTTAACTACCTAGGATGTATGATCACATATGAAAATGAAAAAGATATAAACCTAAAAATTGCAAAATATTTAAAAATAACAGGTGTAATTAACTCTATATTTAAACCAAACCTAGTTCCAAAACAAACCAGACTAAAAGTATACAATACATTTGCCCTTTCCAGTCTTATTATATGTAAGTGAAATCTGGACAATAAAACAAAAAGACAAAGATTAATAACAGCAGAAATGAAGTTTTTGAGAAAAACTGCAAAGTATACTCTATTTGATCACAAAAGAAATGAAGAAATTATGAAAGAATTAAACCAAGAATCGGTAATAGAAAAAATTAAAAAAATATAAATATAAATAGATGGAACACGTTCAAAGAATGAAAATAGAAAGATTACCAAAACAAGCCATTCTTCTTCTCTCCCGTAGTCCTAATTGGACCATTGGGTTTCATGGCTGGTAGGTGATATTCTTTGTTAGCCTCCTCCAATCATCTCAGTCTCTTGTTTTTGATGTCAGTTGAGAAAGGGAGGAATTTGTCCATTTTTTGATGTTATCAGTCCATTTTAATTAAGGTTGGTCCCTAACCCTTGGTCCCAGAACGATTCCTTCTAGTGTTTGCTTTGGAATGCCATTAGCCCTCTTTACATGTCCAAACCATTTCATCTGTCTTCTTCTTATGACTGGCAGAATATTTTCCCTTCTTCTCCCGTCTATTTAATCAATCAGTTTTCGAACATTTTCATTGGTTTCGTGAGTGGTATAGGGAATTCTCAAAAGTCTTGTGTAAGTTTTCATTTCAAAAGACAGGAGTCTCCTCTCATCTTCCCTCAATAAAGTCCGGGCCTCACAACCATACAAGAGGATAGAATTCACCAAGGTGTCAATTAGTCTTAGTCTGGTTGTGATTGCTATTCTGTTATCTCCCCACAATGGTTTTAACTTCTGTAGGGCCACGGTTGCCTTAGCAATTTGGTATTTAATATTGGTTTTTGAACGACCATCTTGACTCAACGTGCTTCCTAGATAAGTGAACTTATTTACATTCTCAATTTGTTTATTGCCAATTTGTATCTTTAAGAATTCAATGTCTGATTTTGAGGTTATCATTGTTGTTGTTTTTTGCAGGTTTATGTATAATCCATATTTTTTTAATGTTCTGAAAACGCGGCTAGTTACCTCTTGTAATTCTTCTTCACTTTCTGCCAGAAGATCAGTATCGTCTGCAAAATGTAAGTTATTAATTCTTAGTTCACCAACTGCTATTCCATTGTCATATTCATGAAAAGCTTCATCTATGAATATTTCAGAAAACAATTAAAAAGAAGAGGGGACAAGATGCATCCCTGTCTTACCCCCCATGCTATATTGAATCAAAAGCTTTTTGAAGGTCTAAAAAGTTCATCATCATACGTATCAAGGATTTAGGCCTAGCATGGCCTGTTCCGGCCTTAGAAGTCATCGTTGAATCGTTTAAGAGGACGTCCTGGTTTTCTTTTTCCTAATGGCTTGTACTTTAAGGCTTGTTTTGGTAATCTTTCTGTTTTCATTCTTTGAACGTGTTCCATCCATTTATGTTTATATTTTTTAATTTTTTCTATTACTGGTTCTTGGTTTAATTCTTTCATAATATCTTCATTTCTTTTGTGATCAAATAGGGTATACTTTGCAGTTTTTCTCATCAACTTCATTTCTGCTGTTGCTAATCTTTGTTTGTCTTTTTGTCCAGATTTCGCTTCCATACATTAAGACCAGTAAGGCTAATGTATTGTATACTTTTAACCTGGTTTGTTTTTGAAGTAGGTTTGGTTTAAATATAGAGTTAATTACACCTGTTATTTTTAAATATTTTGCAATTTTTACGTTTATATCTTTTTCATTTTCATATGTGATCATACATCCTAGGTAGTTAAATGAATTTACCTGTTCTAAGATCTTGTTATCTATTACTATTTTAGTTCTTGCTGGATCTTGTCCTTTAAAGGCCATAGTTTTTGATTTTTCTGTTGATATTATCATACCATAATCTTTGGATATCTCATTTAGATTTAAAATAGCTTTCTGTAAGTTATATTCAGAATTTGTAATTATTATTTGGTCGTCTGCAAAGAGGAGAGTGTTTAAGTTAACTGTAGGTGAAAGTTTAATTCCTTGGTGTAAATTTTTACTCCATTTTATTATTATTTCATTTAAGTAGATATTAAAAAGAGTTGCTGAGAGGGCTTTGTATTTGATTATTTTCATATATACTTGTGATAGCTTTTAGGATATTATTTGGTATTTGTCTTTCTTTTAATATGTTAAATAATATGTTTCTGTTAACTTTGTCAAATGCTTTTTCAAAGTTAATAAATGCAGTATGTGTTTCCAAATTATATTCTCTTCTTTTCTGTACTATTAATTTTAGGCAAAAGGCTGGGTCTATACATGATCGTCCTTTTCTAAATCCATTCTGTACCTCTAGAATAAAGTTTTCGGAATATTTCATTAGTTTGTTATTTAAGATTCTGCTATATTTTGTAACAGGAATTTAGTATACTGATACCTCTATAGTTTTTAGGGTCATCTCTATTACCTTTCTTAAAGATAGGAATCACAATTGCTTTTTTCCATTCTATTGGGGGGATACCAGTTGAGTAAATTTTATTTAAAAATAGTAAGTCTTTTTTTGAATCTTGTTCCTGCATATTTATATAGTTCTAAACCTAGCTTATCTTCTCCAGGTGATTTTCCATTTCTTGTTTCTTTCAGGCTGATTTCTAATTCTTCTTCAGTTATTTCCTTTTCATTTTCGTTAATTGTTTGCCAGTTGTCTTTTTTAAAATATTTGTCTGTCCACAGTTCTGTGTAGTAATTTAGAAATTCTTCTAATTTTAATTCAGTGTTTAATTTTATGTTTTCTTTGGTATCTGCATTTAGGTGTTTCAAAATCTTATATACATTGGGTCTTATTTTATATAAATCATGTTCTAAATTAGAAACAAATTTATTCCATGATTCTCTGTCTTTTTCTGACTTCTCTTTTAGCTATGGCTCTTATTCTTTTATATTCTATTTCATCTTCTAATCTTTTACTGCTTAACCATTTGTGATAGGCTTCATTTTTCTTTTTAATTATTTCTTTGATTGTATCATCCCAGATCTTCAGTTTTTTTCTTTTATTGAATTTTTTGGTCTTTCCTAAGCTTTCATTTGCTGCTGCATTTAGTATCAGTTTTATATTAAGCCGTTGTATTTCTATTTCTTCATTTTGTTTTATTTTATCTAGATATTGGTTAATTCCTTGTTCATATAGCCATTGTACATTTGTGTCATTCAAAAGTCTAGTTTTATAAGCAAATGTTTCAATTTTTCTTTCTGTTCTTGTTACTTGTAGCCATTTAGGTGGTAATCTTAATTTTATTTTAACAAGGAAGTGGTCACTGCTTATTTCATATCCTCTGTGAACTCTAACATCTAGTGAAAATTTTGATGTCTTTTCATTTAATATGAAGTAATCTAATATTGATTTCCATCCTCTTGCTGCCCAAGTATATTTATGTATGTCTTTATGTTTATAGAAGGAATTCATTATTTTTAGGTTATTATAAACTACAAAGTCAATCAATTTTTTACCATTTCTGTTTAGAGTGTGTTCTCCATGTATTCCTATATTATTATTAATTTTCATGTTTCCAATTCTTGCATTTAAGTCTCCTGCTAAAATTATGTAGTCATTTTTATTTATTTTATTATATATGTTTTGTAGCTGATTATAAAAATCAATATTATCCTGTTCTCTTCCTTCTTCTGGGGCATATAAACCAATTATTGTTAAATAGCCTCTATCTATTTTTATTCTAGCTTCTATTATTCTTTCATTCCATAATTTATAATGTTTTAACTATTTTGAAATGAATCCAAATCATGACTCCTGCTTGTGCTCTTTGGTCTCTGTCGACTCCACTGTATATCACATTAAAATTTTCAGTTCTCATAGTTCCTTTTAATTTCTTTTTTGTTTCAGTGATTACTGCTATTTTAAAATTTCTTTCATTTAGTAACTGGTCTAATTCTATTTCTTTATATGCTATTCCTCTTACATTCCAGTTTGCTATGTGTATTATATTTTGACGTTTCCATTTTCGTTTTCCCTTTTCCATTCCAGGGTCGTTTCCCATAGATTCAATCCGATTATGTTTTTCTGTCAGCTTACAAGTAGGATTATGTTCTCCATGTCAGGGGACTAGCCTGACGATGGAATAGTTCAGTGGTAGGGCTGCTACCTTAAGGCTTCTGAACTAGCCTTCTTCCGAATTTAAACCCATAGGAGGAATAGGGTATATTGAAGGGGAAAGAGTAGATTATAGAAGAAATATAGTAAGGTTTATAGAGAGGGCATAGTTGTAAGGCCAGAAATGAAAAGATCTGCATTCAGAATGCAGCTGAACTTTTTTATTTCACAGTTTTGGTGTTTTTATTGCTGATTTTCATGCCAATTTGTTACAGCTGTTATTCAATTTAATTACAGAATCCTGGAGACTTGCACTAGATGTGTTTAGGAGTATAACATCATCTGTTTAAGCTAAGTTTGACATGTCCTTTTTCCAATATCTAATACAACTTTCCTTCATAATGTGATCCATATAGATGATTAATAAGAGTGTAGATAATGTGCATCCTTGTTTTACTCCTAATTTTACATCAAACCATCTTCCTGTGTTTCTTTCAGTTCTAACCTGCTGACTAAAAAATCTAAAATCTATGTATTGCTCTGTATAATGTGCCATTCACCCCCCCCATGTAATTGAAGTGTTTTGAAAAGCTTTTCTTTGGGCATAACTGGTAATTAGTTAACGGAATTAACAACGCATATAAAGTATATTAATTAAAGGTAACTTTAATGAATAACTCTGGGCACCTTGTTGTATGCCTTTTTGATACCTACAAAACTTAAGTACAATATTCCCACAATTTCTCAACTATTTGTCTTAAAGTGAAAATCTGATCTTGACAACCTCTATTTGGCCTGAACCCAGCTTGTCCTTCTCCAAGTTTCTCTTCCACAATCTTTCTCAATTCTTTTCAAGTATGCTTGCATAAATCTTACATGGAACACTTAGTAGAAAAATTCCAATGTAATTCTCACATTAAGCTTTTTTATACATGGGTACTATGAGAACTCTACTCTAGTCATCGATAATCGGACCTTTTGACCAGGCCCTCTGAGATATGCAGTGTAGCGACTGCAAAACATTTATCCTCCATACATAAGAATTTCTCATCAAATATCATCTACTCTTTTTGCATTTCAAGTTTTTGATAGCTTTTTCTACCTCAAGTATGGATATGTAAGCCTCTTTACATTCCTCTTGAAAATATTCTAGTACAGTTCCATGGCTGCTTGGTTTATTTAAGTCTTTCAAAGTAATTACTCCAGACATCTAGAATATCCTTATCTTCAGTTTTCATATCACCTTTATCATCTTTGATTACTTTTGCAGTACTCTTTCCTCCATTTCTAAGCTTCTTCAATAGCCTCCAGAACATTTTGCTCCCTTCCTGATGTTTATTTTCCATACTCTTACCAAAGTGTTCTGATAACTTTTGCTTTTACACATAGCTTAGCTCTCTTACATTTTGCTCTTTATTCTTTTAGAACATCTGTCAACTAATTTTTTAGGAACTTTTGGCATGCTTTCTTGTTTTCCAGGACTGTTTCTCTAAATTCTTGTGCCCACCGTGGCGTTCTTATTTTTCTATCCTTGCAGACAACTTCACCACATACCTCTCTGGCTGAATCAATCAACGGCTTCTTTAGAGTTTGCCAATCAGACTCTAAAGTTTGGTTTTTGTTTTCAGTTTGTTTCATTTTTTTCTTCAATAATGTTTGTATAGCTTGCTCTTCATTTTTGCTTTGTCTCACAACTCCTTTACATTCTTCCTCACAGAATATTTCTTGCTTCTTAGATCATTAGTGCCAACTAACACAATTAATTCTTTTCCCTTACCTCTTTGAATTTGGATGGCATGACTAATATCATTAATTTTTGCACCAGGGAAACATGATTTGTTACACTTTCAATAAGTGCTCACCTGATCATTGTGTCTCTGTATGTAATTTTCTCCTTAACTTGTTTTTCTTGTTTGTTCGCATGGTCTCTACTTGTGCATTAAACCATCTGCTTCTTTCTCTTCCCAGTTCTGCTATAGTTTGCCCACCGATTAGAGATCCCTCGACACTTCTGCGCATGTCAGAAAAAGGAGAATCCATTCCGATAATAGGGTAATCAATCTGTCTTCTGGGATGAGTTTGTTTATTATTACAGGTCGGAAAATTTAGCTTTTCTTTTATGAATATTGCTGTTTTTAAAGTGTCATTATTTTGCTTGTAAAAACTACTCAACTTTAATTCTCTTTAAAACTTTTTTACCTACTTTTCTTTTCAATGTGATATCCAATTTCATCCTGCTTAGTATTAAGCAATGGCCACTCCCAATTTGAAATCCTCTGAACCAGCACGATATCACTACCAACAATGACATAGTCAATGAGACTTTTTGTGTATATATACGTACATACGAGGGTGGTCTGAAAAGTTCTTGACCTCGACCATAGATTCAACTAGTTCAACTAGTTTTTTGCAAAACTAGTTGAATTTCGGTATTTTGTTTCTGTCTCATCAGAAAGCCATTCCTTTTATGTTGAATAAAGTTCTAATAGACTCATCATTTTGCTTTTCTGAGAGTTCTTCTTCATATTGTATTTATGTTGATTGCTGTACTAGTGATGTCAGCTTTTTTTCTCGGAAAGTCAGGGTTGCAACATCGACAATTTATCGCTGACAATAGTGAGTTTTTTGAGTATATTGGTGATGAGGTGATTGCAACATCATTTTCTAATTGGCCTCCCAAAATATTCAAATTGCCCACGTTTAACGTCAAAAGAAATTCATTCGAAGTTCATAAAAGTTTATAGACACTCTTCTCCTTCAATTTTTGACAATTAAGAAATGGGTTGCCGAGTTTAAACATGGCCGTACCAGCCTTGAAGATGATCCACATGAAGAGGACGTCCAAAAAGTGTAACACCACTAGAAATCATTGATCAAGTGCACTGTATGGTATTTGATGACTGGCGAGTCTAAATGCATGAAATTGCTGAGACTACAGGCATTTCAAAAGAACTTGCAGGATGTATTTTGCATGAAGAATTGCAAATGAAAAAGCTTTGCGCAAGATGGGTACTGCACTTGCTCACAGCAGATCAAAAACGCACCCGCATGAAAATTTCTGGACAGTGCTTGGAGCGTTTTAACAAGAATAAAACTGATTTTGTGCATCGATTTATTACTATGGATGAGACTTGGATTCACCATTATACACCAGAATCCAAACAGCAGTCAAAACAGTGGACAGATGCCAAAGAAGACAAAGTTGATTCCATCAGCAGGAAAGGTCATGGAATCAGTGTTTTGGGATGCTAAAGGCATTTTGTTTATTAATTATCTTGAAAAGGGTAACACAATAACTGGAGAATATTATTCCGATCTTTTAACCAGACTAGATGAAAAAATTCATGAGAAAAGACCCGCTTTGCAGAAGGAAATAATTATCTTTCATCAGGACGATGCAACTGCCCACAAAGGTGTTCTGGCGATGGGAAAATTGAGGGATCTGCACTATGAATTGTTGGACCATCTCTATTCCCCAGATTTAGCTCCCTCTGACTTCTATCTCTTCCCAAAACTAAAACTCTTCCTCGCTGGTAAGTGTTTTTCTTCGAATCAAGAGGTGATTGCAGCTGTAGAGGGGGGTATTTTGCAGATCTTACTGAGAACCATTACAGGGATGGGATAATGGTGCTGGAGCATCGCTGAAATAAATTTATTAGTCTTAAGGGAGATTATGTTGAAAAATAAAAATAGTTTTGAAATTATAAATTCATTTTTTCATTGTTGGGCCGAGAACTTTTCAGACCACCCTCGTATATTCTTCTTTCTCTTTATAGCACTTTTATCTTGCTTGATGTAGGGTCCACTATGATTATGCGACTTTGGGAATGCCCAAGCGGCTTGTCACAGAGTCTGCCGTTAGTTAGGACAATTTTAATGATTAGATGCGTGTGTTCACAGGGCCAGTTTGCCTGTTTTCTGGAGGTTGAAATTCGAGTTTTTTCTAGGTGTTAAAAAAAACCCTACTCTGTATAATAGACCAGATAAATGTTCCTTACATCTTGGATGGGAATTGAATCCTGGTCTTTCCAACCAAAGGGCTTCATCTATACTGACTGAGCTATGGAGGCGCTCTCTGTGTGTGTGTGTGTGGAGGGGTGGGGATATTCCAGGTGTGTTAGGTGTGCATTGCCCATCACAGAAGAGCAATAATATCGATATCATATTTTTACATTTATTCCCATTAAAGACTCCCCTAATTGTTTTCTGGTTTCATGTGATTCCTAAAATTAAACAGAATATACTAATGCTGCATGAAGAGGACACTTTTTAATGCATAAAATTGCATCACATTTGTATTAATAGCCTGGTGTGTGGTCACAAATACATACCCCTTTGATCCATTTGAATAAATGTACAGATGGTGCAGTGGGTCAAATTCTTAGCATTCCAGTAGTTTTAAACCACCCAGAAGGCAAGGCAGAATGAACACTGAGACAATAGCATCTAAAAATCAGTGGCTGTAATTGGTTATTGCATCATCCAATCCAGTTGAATGTTATGTCAAAACTGACGTGTTGAGGACACCGATATAGACAAGCAATTTTCTATAAATAATTTATAACTTTTTGCCCATGTTTACAATGGGAAACAGTGTTCATGGTCTCCTGTTTATTACCAGTTCTATCACAGTTCAGCCTTTCTTTGGTTCAGTCCTGAAAAATAATAATCTCCCAAGTGATTACTTTTTCCAGTTTCTATGCTGTATATGATATATGACTGTATTTAAAACTTGTATCAAAATTCAAATTATCTGTCTCACTCTAGTATCTGACAATGATAATCTAATCTCGCCACGAAGCATAAACCCTTTGTGCTTCTCACATAAAACAGTGCACATGATGCATAGCTGTTGTTCATTTGATCTTTATGCTTTGCATATTGAAAGTTATATTTATTGATAAAGCATTTAAAGTTATCCTACAGTTAATTGCAGTGGACCAATTAAGATGAGAGTGCTGATGCACTATGCATCCTTAAAATTTTCATACATCAATAACAATGCAATATATGGTCAAATTGATGTGAATTTTGTAGGATGGGTTGCAGAAGACTTGACAGTCTTCACCATCTTGCTCTTCATTTTTGCTTTGTCTCATAACTCCTTTACATTCTTCCTCACAGAATATTTCTTGCTTCTTAGATCATTAGTGCCAACCAACACAATTAATTCTTTTGCCTTACCTCTTTGAATCTGGATGGCATGACTAATATCATTAATTTTTGCACCAGGGAAACATGATTTGTTACACTTTCAATAAGTGCTCACCTGATCATTATGTCTCTGTATGTAATTTTCTCCTTAACTTGTTTTTCTTGTTTGTTCGCATAGTCTCTACTTGTGCATTAAACCATCTGCTTCTTTCTCTTCCCAGTCCTGCTATAGTTTGCCCACCGATTAGAGGTCCCTCGACACTTCTGCACATGTCAGAAAAAGGAGAATCCATTCCGATAATCAATCTGTAATCTGGGATGAGTAATCAATCTGTCTTCTGGGATGAGTTTGTTTATTATTACAGGTCGGAAAATTTAGCTTTTCTTTTATGAACATTGCTGTTTTTAAAGTGTAACTATTTTGCTTGTATAACAGTTGGAAAAATGTACGTAGAGTATTAACAAAATTAAAAAAGGTATAGCATAAAACAAAAATTTAACTTAGTTTATTTTTAAGAAAGTTTTCTATAAAATAAAAATAATTATACAGAAAAACAGAAATTTTTTCAAATGAACTTAGATATTCTAAACTTACAGTTGAGAGAACTGAGAGACACTTTAATGTCCTAAACCGATTAATTATTTGACTTGTGACTCTTTTAACAAACCCATGCAAAAAAAATGTTGGAAAAAAATACCATTATCAAATCCTTTTAATCTTCAGGGTCATCTGAATCGGTGTCCGAATCGCTTTCACTTAAACTGATCACCAAAGGCTCGCATAATTCTTCAATAATTCCGTCTCTGTCCCAATACATGTTTTCCAATGAGGTGACATGAGAATAATATTTTCCCCAGTTTTGAACTGTAATACTTTCAATAGCCTGTTCTGAAAGCTTAAAAAGTTTCGACATGTCAATATCACCAGTTACGTTGCGATGGCGAATGAAACTTTTCACTTCTGCCCAAACATACTCAATAGCATTAATATCGCAATGATATGGTGGTAGCCTCAAAGCTAGAAATCCATGCTCTTTGAGCATTGAGTCGAATTTAAATAGTTTAGTTGTGGGCGAGCTTCTTTTGACCAAATTAAGCATTTCAATTTTTTCCCATATCTAGGGAATGAGAAATGTTATTTGCAGAGAGCCAATCCATAAGAACTTGCTTCTTATTAGACCAATTTAGAACTCTATTCGATTAAAATCTTTCAAATTTTAATCGAATAGAGTGATATGAAGCATTATCAATTATAACAGCATTTTTAGGAAGGTGTGGAATCAGTTTTTCTTCTGCCCACTTTTCGAAGATCTTAGAATTCATTTGCCCATGGTAATCTCCAGTAGTAATTGGCTTTGTATAGTAAGTTTGAATTTGGTAAAAAAAAAAAAAAAACATTTCTCCACCCGCACACAAAATTATTATGCACCGCAAGGCATTTCCGGTTTGTAGCACTCCACATTCTTCTTTAGACTGCCAGCATTTTCCATAAGTTAAATTACTATCAATCCAAGTTTCATCTAGATACACAATCAGTCTTTTCTCCTCCCTGAAATGTCTTATTGCTCTCATATACTGTGTTCTAGATAAAATAATGTCACTTCGCTTCATGATAAGTTTACTTTTATTCTAGGACTTTTTTAAAACAAAATCCAATTTCATGAAGTGTTTTCCTTAAAGTTTCTCTTTTCCAAGGAAAATTAATATTTTCTTTCAGCACAGGAACCAATTTTGGAACAGTTGGCACTCTTTTCTCGACCACGTAAAATTTGTGAATAGTTCTTCTTATAACGTCTACATCAAAATCTTTCAAAGCTATGGTTTCGATGGTTTTTTCCCCCTCTGGCCCTTTTTTTTTTAGGAGATTTAAATTTTGGTTTACCTTCACCTTTTGATTCCCTACGAATTCTTTTAACAGTCAATCCCGATACGCCCGCAATTGCACTTTTACGTTTTATGACTTGAGAAAGGGGAACAAGAAGACGGCTTTCTAAAGATTCTTTTTCGCAGAATATCAGCACATTATTCAATATTCTTTTGCAAGAGCTACTGAAACGTTTAACAACAGAACTGGTTGACTGTACTGGATCCATCATACAAATTAATAATAAAAAAATAATGCAGAAAAGCAACAACAAAAATCAAGCTAGTACAGCGACAGACAAGAAAGCACGTGATTTCGCATGTTGGCAACCAATTCATACATCTTTCATTTCTTTCTTCCCTTCAGCATGAATCGACTATTCTTGGCAAAATGCCAAGGAGAGACCTACAAATGGTGGGCGAACTATAATGTTATGCTGCTTCTACAGTTTTTCAATTTTGCATATTATCCTTTGAATGACATAAATTAAAGACACCAAGAAACTATATTCTTGGTTTAATCCTTTATCTAAGTATAAGCAGATAAAATTTGCACGTGAAGTAACATCACGACTGGGCTTCTTACATATAGAGGCTATTGGCTCATTCACATTAATTGTCTTAATATCCTATAATGCAATACACATATCCTTACACATTTGTATAATGCTACATTATGGAAAGGGCCAATACCCAGACCAATTTTGACCTTTATTGAGGTCTCATCATTGGGAGCCAGACCCAGAAGCGATATAGGTTGAAGTAATGCAGAAGTCATATTTCTGCATTATACAAGTCAGATACAAGTAATCAAAAGGGTGTCACACCTTATTACTAAAATATTCTGGATTAGAGAAAGATGTTTGAAAGATTTTTCGCTTGGTTATACTAATCCAGGTTATATAATAATAATTATTATTATTATGATTATCTAAGACCTCCAGGGAGTTAAGGACTCATCGAGGGAGACTATAAATCACCCAAACCAGCCATCATATCTTCCCTTAAATCCTTCACACATAGATGCTCTCACTACTCCTAAAGGCAAACTATTTCACTCACTCACTCACTCATTGCTCTGTGAGAGAAAAACGTACCTCTTACCCTTTTCTTTACTGTGAACAAACTTTACTTCCATGGATACTCCCATGTTCTATCCCAACCTTTCGTATAATGAAAATTTTCATTAGAAGATATCCTATAACACCCATTCAAAATTCCCTTGGAATCTGGGAGCCAAATCTGCACACAATAATCCAGGTGTGGTCTTATCAAAGCCTTATAAAGAGGCAAAATGACTTCCTTATCTTTAGATGCTAAGTTCATTTCAACAGCTCGATTATCCTCTGATTTGTATTTGCAACTTTTGCTTTGTGACCTTTGATGCCAAGTGACCAATTTTTGGTCACTTGGCATCAAATTGGTCAATCTTTGTGACCAATATGCCAAGATCCTTAGCCTCATAGCATAATCCTGCTAATATAATATGCCACTGGAAATCTCATAATAACACCTAAGTGCATAACTTTACAATTATTAACATTAAATTGACAGCCGTTTTTGTTTGCCCAAATTTCATCTGTCACTATTGATAAATTCTTATCCTAGTTATGTAACGCTCTTCAACCTCATTTTCATGAACCTCTAACTCTTCATCCAATGTAACAGTTTAGTATGCATACAACTGATTGATATATCTTAGCAAAGTGAAGACTTATTAATTGAACAATCTCATTAGCATCCAACACAAGAGTACCATTTGCACATTCACTAAAGTATTTCTTTTACGTTCATCCTTTCTTTTGCTTGCAGCACAGTCTTATGATACATCTGGATCACTGGCCTCCTTCTAAAACTAGGCAATATTTAAGGTGCAAAAACTCTCCAGCTTTTCAAATCTATTCTCTACAAAAGAAAGATCCAGTTCCATATTGGTGGAAAAAAGAGCAGATCTAGAGTCCTCCACAAAGGTCTTTTAACATCTAAATGTCCGACATACATCCTTTGTATGTCGGACATTTATTTAAGCTCTAGCAAATACATGTAAGGAATGACCTAGCAATCCTACACTAGTCTACCTCCTTTGCCAACCTGGAAACAACCTTGAACACAGAGTTAACATCCTGAAGAGTACTTTAAGCAGTATTACCTGAAGCCAAATCCAACAAAAACTGTGTCTACAGCATTCCACCTAAATAATGCAGAGGTAAATCAACACCTCAACAACCTCTCCCTCTCTTTCTGGCAAGTTGGTCCTGGATTGGCTTTCTGGACTAGACATTAACCTATAGCTGCATTGTATTCTTTTCGCCATAAGAATAAATAAAAATTTGCTCGTGGCATATAATGATAAAGTTCTTTTGGATTGCCTTTAGCTTGCATGACCAATTTCTTTTCATACTCTGATTTAGCTTTCTTCACAATTCTCATTACTTTTCTGGCCTGAGCTTTATATATTTCATAACTACTCACTCTTATTCTCATGATATTCTTTCCACATCATCTTCTTGTGGATCTCTTGCTTAATAAGCTTGCACATCCATTTCACTCCCAACTTATTTATTCTTTGAACATTTCAGGTACCTCCTCATTCAAACACTTTCAAAGATTCCCATGCATTGCTTACATTTTTCCCATTCAGTAACTTATACCATGGGACCAAAGATAGTATTGTCCTAAGGTGATCATAATTTCCAGTTTTCTAGTTCAACATTTAATCTGTTCTAATTGGAGCATCAATACAATTAGATACTTCCCAAGAAAGCACAGCATGATCACTGTCTCTAACTGGTGGTAAAATAGCCATATTTTTAACAGAGATCCCTCCCTCTGACGCTATAAGCAAATACAGCACTCTTTGACCTCGAATTCCTTCTTTCATGTGCTGCTTGAGAAAGTTGTCTCACAACAATTCAAGAAATTCCTCTTTTTTTCTTATTATGAGATTTCTCATTTACCCAGTCAATGTTTGGAAAATTAAAGTTATCTATAATATTCACTTCTTTGGTACTCATCAGGCTAAATTGGCAATGCATTTCTTAATCCTCTGCAACTGAGCCACGTTCTGTTCTGTAGCAACACCACACCATATATTTCATTTGTTAGCCTCCACTTCATACCAGATTGAATGAAACTCACCGGTACATGGAACATTATTGTTTTCTTGCATCATTTCTACCCTAACTGGACTTAAGTTATCTCATATCATTAGTACTTCTCCTCTCTTCTGTTATTCCTAAAAGTAGTATACCCATTACACTTGATCCTAGTTACCATATCTGATTCTGATAGCCAGGTTTCACTAATGCCAACAACCTTAGCCACATCATATTCAATGAACTCAACCCCTTTGTTTCTGATGTTCCTGGCATTTGTGTATCGACAATAAATTGTCACCTAGCCTTTTCTTATAATTAGATATGCAATCTCTTTGGCCTTGTTTTAGAACTTTCTCTTTTCCCCTCCCTAGACATACTTAAAAGGTGCGAAAAGCATATTTTTCCATTCCTTCGCCACATGCATCACCATGTTCGAAGATATTCATTTCTTTATCACATTTGCATACCATAGCTGAAATTTCACATTTTTTGGAATTGGAAATTTTAGCTATAGTATGCAACTGGAGGAATGGCAAAAATCACATTTTTCCCATTCCTCCCTTGATGATTTAGTTTCTCTGACACTCTGCATTAGGTCTCATAGCAAGAAGTAATTTTTCCAGGCTCCTGATGCCAAATGAATTCAAGTGCAGGCCATTCCACTTATACAAATCTTTTCTGCCAGCAAACTAACCCCCACACATCAAAAAACTCATCCATTTCTTCTACAGCCTACATGTGAAATCGTTTGCTGTCACCATCCTGCTTCTTAACTCGATACTATCATATATGGGTAGCAAAACCTACAATTTTTACTCTCTTACATTTCTTTCTCGCTTCTTCCAACAGACCTTTCATATCCTCTCATACTATATTGTCACTACTTAAATTATTAGTACTTACCAAACTACCATCTCTTTTACTTTTCTTTTTTATTTTTCAATTACGTTTGTCATGTCTTTAATATTCTCCACTGGGAAACTAGATAATATACAGGTACTCTAATCCAGAATATTTTAGTAATAAGGTGTGACACATTTTGATTACTTGTATATAGAAATATGACTACTGCATTACTTCAACCTTGGTTTCACTTCTGGGTCTTGCTCCCACTAATGAGATCTCAATAAAGGGTAAAACCAGTCTGAGTATTGGCCCTTAAATGTGAAGTCATTAGCCTCTATATAGAAGTAGTCCAATCGTGATGTTACTTCACATGCAAATTTTATTTACTTACACTTAAATAAAGGATTAAACCAAGAATAATTTCTTGGCATCTTTAATTTATAATACAACCAAGTTTCACTTGGTTGTACTATAAATTAAGGTACAACCCTTTAAAGTACATTCAGTACAACAATTTTATAATAAAATTATAAATTAAATCTGATAAAACTATGCATTCAAGTACAATCTCTGAAGTATACTTAAGAGATTTTAGTCAATCATCTCTGATCCCTCTTCAACTTCTCATCATCCTTTTGAAAACCTGATGACCAAATCTGTACATAGTAATCCATATGCAGCCTGATCTTTTACTTTGATTCCTTTTACAATATAATCAAAATATCCATTTTACACATCTATGCTCTCTGCAACATTCTTATAATCTCTATGTTCTCATAATTTTAGCAAAATTTGGTTCCTATCTGCCATAATCCTTAAATCTTTCATCTTCACTCCTCTAAAATATCTCCACCAGTCCGATACTCTGCATACCATCTTTGTTTTTCCCAAAGTTTAAAACCTTTCACTTCATCATCATCAAATTCCTGCCGTGTATATCCTCAAGGGGTGTAAAGGATATGATAATACTACATGAAAAAAAAAAATTACATTATTACTAACTTCCTATCCACAATTTTCCTCCAAATCAGTCTATTACTTGTCAAGACTCCAACATTATCAGATCTTATATTTCTATCGTCAAAGGCACTTTGTACCGTATCAATCCACATATATCTTGGTCTTCCTCAGGGTCATTTTGCTGCCAACCTGGCAGAGAACACATGTTTTGCTAATCTTTCCTCTCCCATTCTGTCTAGGTGACCATCACCTGAGATTAGCTCTGCTAACACATTCCTGTACGCTAACAGTGTCAAGTGTTTTTCTCCCATTCTGTTCAAGTGACCATACCACCTGAGATTAGCTCTGCTAAGCATTCCTGGATGCTGACAATGTCAAGTTCTTTTCTAATATCCTCGTTTTTAATATGATATTGCCATTGATGCCATCTGCTCAGGCCTATAATCTTTCTCATGACTCTCATATCTGCGGCCTCTAGTTTTGGTCAAGTGTTTTACTTCTGACCCAGCTCTCAGATGCATAAGTTAAAACAGGTTTGAACACTGTCTTCTATACAGCTAATTTAGTGTTCTGACTAATTTCTCTCTTATTCCATATGAATTTATTCATTTGACTTCCCAAATATACCAGCTTTGCTGATTCTGTTGTCTATTTCTATATTTAATTTACCATCTTCACTAAAAATCGTGCCTAAGTAGCTGAAATGTTTTACTTGTTCCACAGGTTCTCCATTCACAAAGTTGACATTTTCAACGATTCTGCCTATTTTCATTGTCTTTTTCTTTTTATTGCTGACCTTCATACCATATCTACTACAACAGTTATTCAATTTAGTCAGGGAATCTTGCAGACTTGTAGCAGATTTATTTAGAAGTATAACATCGTCTGCATAAAGCAAAGAGCTGACATTAACATCTCCAATTTTGATATCATGTTTAATACCACTTTCCTTCATAATGTGATCCATATAGATGGTGAATAACAGAGGGGATAATGTACATCCTTGTCTCACACTAGATTTAACATTAAACCATCTTCCTGTACTTCCTTCAATTCTATCTGCTGACTTACAACTCAAATAAAGACTAAGTATTGCTTGATATAATGCCCCATTGATACCATATAACTGTCACATATTGAATAGCTTCTTTCTTGGCACCTTGTCATATGCCTTTTCCAGATCGACAAAACTTAAATACAGATCTTTGTTATATTCCCATGATTTCTCAACTATTTGTCGTAAAGTGAAGATCTGATCCTGACAGCCTCTATCTGGCCTGAATCCAGCTTGTTCTTCACTCAGCTTTTCTTCCACAATTCTTCTAAACAGTTTCTCAAGTATACTTGCATAGATCTTGCCAGGAACACTCAGTAGGGAAATACCTCTGTAATTCTCACATTCAGTTTTATTTCCCTTTTTATATATGGGTACTATGAGAGCTCTACTCCAATCATCAGGAATTCGTCCCTCTGTCCAGGCTTTCTGAATTATGCAGTGCAGCCACTGTAAGACTTTTATACCACCACACTTCAGCATTTCGGGTCGAATATCATCTACTCCTGCTGCCTTTCCATATTTCAAGCCTCTGATGGCCTTTTCTACTTCAAGTATGGATATGTATTCCTGACTGCATGCCTGGTCAGTATTTTTTACCACTGTGCTGTCATCACTGGTTGTTTCATTTAGCAGATTTTAAAAGTAATTACTCCATACTTCAAGGATATCTTTTTCTCCCGTTTTCATGTCACCTTTATCATCTCTAACTCCTTTTACAGCACTCTTTCCTCCATTCCTAAGCTGCTTCAACAACCTCCAGAATATTTTGCCACCTTCTTGATATTTATTTTCTATATTCCTACCAAAGTCCTCCCATGACTTTTGTTTAGCTAGTTTTAAACAGTGTTTAGGATTCTTGCATTTGTCTCTGTATTCTCTAAGAGCACAAGCTGACTTATTTGGCAGGAACGTTTGATATGCTTTCTTCTTTTCCTTCACTGCCTCTTTAACTTCCTGTATCCACCATGGAGTTCTACTTTTTCTATCCTTGCAGACAACTTCACCACATGCCTCTCTAGTTGAATCAATCAGGGCTTTCTTCAAGGATTACCACCGAATCTCCAAGGTTTGATTCCTGTTCTCAAACTCTTTCATTTTTTCTTCAATAATCTTTGTGTATTTTAGTCTACAGTTCACATCTAAGAGCTGCTCAACTTTTATTCACTTTAAAACTTTCTTACATGTTATTCTTTTCAATGTAAAATTCAATTTTATCCTGCTTAGGACTAAATAGTGATCACTTCCAATTTCAAATACTCTGTACACTCTGGTTTCAGCACCTGGGCGAAAACATCACTATCAACAATAACATAGTCAATGAGACTTTTCTTATTCCTTGCCTCTTCTCTCCATGTGAATTTGTGCACATTTTTATGTTGGAACATGGTGTTAGTAATTAACAGTCCATGTCCTGAGCAGAAATCCAACAGATATTTGCCATTATTATTAGCTTTGCTCTTTTCTCCAAATTTTCCCAAAATATTTTTGTATGTCTGACAATCATTTCCTACTCTGCTCTTTAGATCCCCAACAAGGACCAACTTTTCCTTTTTCATTGTGTCAGTTGCTTTTTCTAAAGCCTCAAAAAATTTCTCCACTTCTACTTTAGGGTAGAAGTGGAGGAATTGGGACCATAGGCACAAATAAGTCTTATTGTCCTGTTCCCTATTCTCATATTTGCCCACATTAATCTACTTGAGACTGGCTGCCATTCAAGAAGATTAGCCTTGTATTTTGTGAATACTATGGCTACTCCTTCTTTTCCTTGATTGTCATTGCCTGAATATAACATTTTGTATTTATTGCTCAGCAAGATCTCACCAGTTTTTGTCTTTTTTTTTGTTTCAGTCACCCCTATTATATCGATCTGGTACTTATCTAATTCCTCAGCTAGCTCCATTTATTTGCCATTCAGGCTTCTTATGTTGATAGTACCGGTCTTTAACTCTGGTGATGTTGAGTTGGGGTGTGTTTTCAGATTTGTTCCAGTAGCTGACTTTTCGCTGTTTGCCCTGGTTCCCTGGCGAAAACAACGGGGGCCTTGTTTAACCGGGCGATGCCCCAGCCAGTATGAAATTTTGTCATGTTGTACCATCATTTTATATTTTGGTTTAACCAATAAGAATACAATTTGGTCGGATTTATTAAGTGTTTTCTTAGATTTAATTGTGTATTTTTAGTATATCATTGTATTTTTTTTAGTGTCGTTATTATTCCAAAAGCATTTTATAACATAATTTCAGAAATATTATTAGTTTTTACTACTCTTGAAAATGGCACCAAAAACCTTTCTTAACAAGGCAGTGACTAAAGCTAAAGTTGTTGCTACTGTGGAGAGCATTTGTCCTGAACATCAGTGATGATAATAATTTATCTGAGGATACATTGACATTAGAAATAGCTCAGTTAAAAGAAATTATTAGGAAATCGACCAGGGAATTGGAAAAGGTGCAAAAATGTTTGTCTAAACTTCTACAGGATAAGAAATAGGATGAGAACAAAAACAGGCAGGAAAATACTGAACATGGAAATCAAAATATTAATAACAAGGTAATGATGTTGAAAGTTTATTTTTCACTTTTATCCAACTGTTTATTCCACTTGTTTATTTTATCCAAGTGTGAGCAAACAAAGTTTGCACCTGAAAATATCTTCAGGACTGGGGTAAGGTAGTACAACACCGGGCAACTTGTAGCAGAGGTGGACCAAGCTAACATCACTCCTATCTCAGTATCTCCCATAATGCAAAACACATCTCCTTGTGGGTGTGTATAATGTTATGCATTAAGGGAAGTGTCACTACCCAGACTAGTTCTGACCTTTATTGAGGTCTCTTCAGTGGAAGCCAGGCCCAGAAGTGGGGATACCAGGCAGAAGCAATGGCAAAGTCATCTTTACCTATAAGAGTTGCCAAAAGGTGTGCCACCTTTTTATAAAATTACTCTGGATTTAGAGAAAGATGTTGAAAATTTATTTTTCACTTGGTTAGACTATAATAAATTTAGTTTAATCCTTTATCCAAGTGTGAGCAAACAAAGTTTGCATCTGAAAATATCTTCAGGACTGTGGTAAGGTAGTACAACACTGGGAAACTCATAGCAAAGGTGGACCAAGCTAACATCACTCCTATCTCGGTATCTCCCATAATGCAAAACACATTGCAACTCCTATTGGTAAAGATGACCTCACCATTGCATCTGCCAGGTATCTCCATTTCTGGGCCTGGCTCCTACTGAAGAGACCTCAATAAAGGTCGAAACTAGTCTAGTTGTGGCCCTTCCCTTAATGCATAACATTATACATATCCACAAGGAGATGTGTTTTGCATTATGGGAGATACTGAGATAGGAGTCATGTTAGCTTGGTCCACCTTGTTACGAGTTGCCCGGTGTTGTACTACCTTACCCCAGTCCTGAAGATATTTTCAGGCGCTAACTTTGTTTGCTCATACTTGGTTAAAGGATTAAACTAAGTTTATTATAACAACAAGGTAAGTCAGTTAATATCTAAGAAAAAAGATATAATATGGTATGGTGACTGTTTTGAAATTTGTGCTTGCCGAGGGAGTCACCATTTCTAGTTTCTGGGAGTGAAAATTAAAAATATGACAAACGTAATTGAAAACAAAAAAAGAAATGGTAGTGCTTGTAGGTACTAATAATTTAAGTGGTGACAAACATAATGTGAGAGAAAATATGAAAGGTCTGATGGAAGAAGTGAGAAAGAAATGTGAAAGAGTAAAAATTGTAGGATTACTATCTAGATATGATAGTACTGAGTTAAGGAGGGCGATGATAGCAAATGATATCACGCGCAGGTTATGTAGAAAACATGGATGTGAGTTTTTAGGTGTGTGGGGTGTGTTTGATGGCAGAAAAGATTTGTATAAGAATGATGGCCTGCACTTGAATTCATTTGGCATCAGAAGCCTGGAGAAATTACTTCTTGGTATGAGACCCAATGCAGCGAGTCAGGGAAACTAGATCATCAAGGGAGGAATGGGAAAAATGTGTGTGTGAAAGTTCAGCTATGGTATACAAACGTGATAAAGATATGAATGCCTTTGAACATGGTTATGTATGTAGCAAAGGAGTGATAAAATGTGCTTTGGGTTTGAACCTTTTAAGTGTGTCTGGGGAGGGAAAAGAGAAAATTCTAGAACAAGAACAAATAGATTGCATATCTAATTATAAGAGAATAGGCAAGGTCGTAATTTATTATGTCTATACGCAAATGCCAGGAGCATTAGAAACAAAGGGGTTGAATTTGTTGCTTTATTTAATATGATGTGGCATTAGTGAAACCTGGCTATCAAAATCAGATATGGTAAGTGGGATATACTATTTTTAGGAATGACTGAAGAGATAGGAAAAGAGGAGGAGTGCTATTAATGATATCAGATGACTAAGTCCAGTTAGGGTAGAAATACAAGAAAACAATGATGGTAACAATGTCCCATGTAGCAATGAGTTTGAGTCTATCTGGTGTGAAGTGGAGGTTAACAGAATGAAATATATGGTGGGGTGTTGCTACACACCTGGCGGCTCAGTTGTAGAGGACAAAGAAATGTGTCGCCAATTTAGCCTTATGGGTGACTTTAATTCTCCAAACATTGATTGGTTAGAAGAGAAATCTCATGATAAGAAAGAACAGGAATTTATTGAATTGTTGCAAGACAACTTTCAAGCAGCATGTGAAAGAAGGAACTCGAGGTCAAAGAGTATTGGATTTGCTCATAGCGTCAGAAGAGATCTCTGTCAAGAATTTGGCTATTTTACCACCAATTGGTGACAGTGATCATGCTGTTCTTTCTTGGGAAGTATCTACTTGTATTGAAGCTCTGATCAAAACAGGCTACATGCTAAACTACAAAGCTGGAAATTATGATTAACTTAGAAGAATATTATCTTTGATCTCATGGTATCAGTTACTGAATGGAAAAAATGTCAGCAATGCATGGGAATCTTTGAAAAAGTTCTTGAATGAGGCAGTATCTCAATGTATCCCTAGTGTTCGAAGAATAAATAGGTTAGGAGTGAAATGAATGTGCAGCCTTATTAAACAAGAGTTCCACAAGAAGAAGATGATGTGAAAAGAATATCGTGAGAATAAGAGTGAGAGGAGTTTTGAAATATATAAAGCTCAGGCCAGAAAAGTAATGAGTATTGTGAGAAAAGCTAAAACGGAGTATGAAAAGAAATTGGCCATGCAATCCAAAGGCAATCCAAAAGAATTTTATTGTTATGCTGCAAGCAATAGATGGTACACGAGTGTCAGAAGCTAAGAAGGGTGTTCAGTTAATGAGAGCTCACTTTGCTAAGATATATCAACCAGGTGCAGGCAGCATGGTTCCCAGTGCTACTGCTACCTTGGATGAAGAGTTAGGGGTTCATGAAAATGAGGTTGAAGAGCTCTTGTATAACCTGGATAAGAATTTGTCAATGGGGAGACAGATGGAATATCAGCCCGTTTGCTAAAGGAATGTTCATCTGAATTGGCTAGCCCTTTCACACATTTGTATAACTTTGGTTTCAGCTCAGGAATGATACCACAGAAATGGAAGGAATGTATGATAGTTCCATTGCACAAGGGTGGTGCAAAAACTGATGTGTCTAACTACCGACCTATTAGTATCTCTTGTGTGGTAGTGAAGATTTTAGAGAAGTTGATAAGAACTTGCATACAGAAATGGGTAGACAAGCATTCTATACTCTGCAGGGAACAGCATGCATTTACTAAAGGAAGGTCATGTTTTAGCAATTTGCTCATATTTTATAACAATGTTATGGTTGAGTTGGATAAAGGGAATGGATACACTATGATAATGGATTTTTCATTTGGCATTTGATAGGATATCACACGATAGGCTGTTGCATAAACTGGAGAATATGGGATTGGAATATAATCTGATGACTTGGATCAGGGGATGGTTGACAAAGTGGTATACAGTGGGTGTGAATCTGCCAAATTTAAGTGGTGTAGCTCAGGGTTCAGTCCTTGGGCCATTATTGTTTAATCAGTACATTGATGACATCAAGCAGGGTCTATCATCAGATTTGCAAGTGTTGATGATGTTAAGATAGGCAAGTCAATCAGGGATGCTACTGATATTCAGCAATTACAAAATGATTTGAATAGACTGGAAATCTGGGCAAACGAAAATGGCTGTCAGTTTAATGTTAGTAAGTGTAAAGTTATGCATTTTGGCATGATTAGAGTCCCATTAGTGGGGTTATGCTAGAAGAAACTGAAGAGGCAAGGGATCTTGGTGTATTGGTGGATAAGAATTTAAAGTTCAAAGGTCACATAGCAAAAGTTGCAAATGCATCTCAGAAGATAATTGCTATGTTGAAGTGAACCTTGACATGTAAGGATAAGGAAGTAATTTTGCCTCTTTATAAGCCTTTGATAAGACCACACCTGAATTACTGTGCATGCACAGATTTGGTCTCCCAGGTTCTAAGGGGATAAAGAAGCTGTGGAAAGGATGCAGAGAAGAGTTACAATGATTATATCTGGTTATGGGATTTAGATTATGAAGACAGATTGCAAATATGTGATTTGCAGACTCTGGTTAATAGGAGAAAGAGGGGTGATATGATAGAGGTCTATATACTTTTGAATGGATGTTATAGCATTTCAAATGATAAAATTTTTCGTTATATGGAAGGCAGGGAGAGAACACAGAGACATCCATGGAAGTTAAGGTTGTTCTCAGTCAAGAAAGGGGTAAAGAGCTAGGTTTTTCTCCCAGAGAGCAGTGAGTGTAATTTGCCCTTAGGGGTGGTGAGTGCATCTAGTGTAAATGAATTTTAGGGAAGGTATGATAGCTGGGTTATTTAATTTACAGCCTCCCTCGATTAGTCCTTGACTCCCTGGAGGTCTCAGATAATAATAATGATAATAATCATAAAAACAGATCCCTGGGGACATGCCACTAGTGACTTTCCTCTTCTGGGATATCACTCCCCCCCCCCCAATACACAACCTACTGATGTCTATCAGACAGCCAATCCAGTGCACTAATCTGTTATCCAACCCCATCTGTTCCAATTTAGCTACTATTGTAGTTTGTCATGTGCAATCTATGGAAGTATTTGCAAAATCTAAATCAAAATCCCCCTCCCCCTCTGTTGTCCAATTTATTTGTCGCCTTGTTATAATAACTAACCAAATTGCTAAAACATGATCTTCCTTTAGCAAATCCATGCTATCAATTAAAGAGAATTCTACTACTGTTTATCAATTTCTGAATCCTTGTCCTCACTAGCTTCTACAACACCTTGACCACAACTCCAGACAAGCAGATTGGCCTATAATTTGAAGCCTTGGTCTTATCACCCCTCTTTATGAAGCAGAACAATTTTGCCATCTTTTCATTCCTTTGGGACCTGGGATAATCTAAGATTCATGTTATAGGAACATTCTCTTAAGACACACGGTGACTTGATGGTGGCCTTGGCCTTGTTGACATTGAGTTTACTCATCAGCAGCTTCATCATGCGTATCAAGGATTTTGGCCTAGCACGGCTTGTTCCTGCCTTAGAAGTCATTGTTGAATCGTTTAAGAGGACGTCCTGGTTTTCTTTTTCCTAATGGCTTGTACTTTAAGGCTTGTTTTGGTAATCTTTCTATTTTCATTAAAGAGAATTCTACTGCTGTTTATCCATTTCTGAATCCTTGTCCAATTGAGCAATTGAGTTTACTCAATTGCTCATATACCTCCTGCTTGCCCACCATCAGTGGTTTCTCTCCCATTCCCATTGCTCTCAAATTCTGCATTATGTTACAATCACAAGGATGGAACACTTTAATGAACTGCTCATTAAACAGTTCTACTGTATTCTTCCCAGTGTTTATCATTCTCCCATTTTCACTGACCAACATCATCCTCACATAATCATTTTTCCTTTTACTGGTTACATATCGAAAAACCTCTCTAGAATTTCCTTTACCATCATTTGCTAACTGCTGCACTTATCATACTATTTGCTACCCTTACTAAATGAGTCACCTTCCTTGCTTGCTCTTTGTACTCCTCATGTAATTGATTATCTTCACTCATCTTGTGCTGCCTCCACAATGCCTTTTTCTTCCAGATTGCACATTTCACTTCTTCAGTCATCCATTTTACACCTATCTTATTTAATCTGCTGACCTTTGGAATATACTCAGTGATTGTTTCTGCCAGATAATTCCGGAGTAGAGGCCAAGGAGCATTGATTTCCTTCCCGTGCAATTCCTCGTTCCATGATATTGTTGCAAGCTGCCTCCTGAGTTTGCCATAATAACCTACCTTATAGTTCCACATATCTCTTTCTCACAAACATCCTGATATGGCTGGCCACCACCCAAGTGATTACTTTGTTGTCACTTTCACCAACCGGAGGAAGATGTGACATTTCGCATACAGCCAGTTTCATGGTGCCTGTATAAGATTTTCTTTTTGATTATGTATACATCATCTACTCCCCCCTTTGGGGGGGGGGGGGAATAGATAATTTAATTTGTAACTTTAACCAAAAAATGTTATGAAATTAGCCTCCACAGTGGCAAAATTTGAAAATGAAAATATAATGCTGATTACTTTTTTGATACCCCATTTCTGGCCCCCCTTCATCCTGGGTCCTTTGCCCATGCAGCTGTTGCACCTGCCTAGTTATGGCACTATATACAGCAGTATCATCTGATGAGATAATCAAATAACTGTTAATTTTTAGGGAAAGACAACGTATACTATTATATTAATTAAAAAACTTTAATTAATACTCCCATTATTTTGGTAATGTTTCATTACCATCTTCAGGTAGATAAACTTATACATTGGTGATACATTACTGTTAATTTTTAGGGAAAGACGTTAATTATATTAATTAAAAAAATTAATAAAAAATAAAAATTACTGAAGATGGTAATGTAACATTACCGAAATATTGGAAGTATATTACACTATAACTATAATAGTATATTAATATAATAGTATTGTAGTCTTTCCCTAAAAATTAAGTTATGTATTACCAACATATAAGTTTATCTATACGTTGTCTTTCCCTAAAAATTAACAGTCATGTATCACCAACATATAAGTTTATCTGCAAGAGATAATCAAATCCAAGACACTTCATCCATATGTGGCTTTGTTATGTACTGCTTAAGGTAGTTACCCTTAAAAACTCAAAAAATTCATTCTCTTTAGTTCTTGATGCCATTCTTTTCATTCCAGTCTATATTACCATAATTAAATCTCCAGTAATGATCACCATCTTCTTATTAGCCAGACCAATTTATAACTTATAAACATGGAAAGAAAATGTCTTCTGGCTTTGAACAGCATGTAGATATAATATTGCACTTTTTTTTTCTTATCTTTTCTTTATGATATATGTGGTATACTATTAGATAAACAGGTTAAGCTTTAATCTATTAAGCAGAGATAAAATTTAGAAGCAATATCTTTAATAAAATCATTCGCTCACGTCTCGGACATTAACATTTCTCTATGGAATCCTGACTCTCCTTTAGTTCATAATTTTATTTTATTTTATTATTATTATTTTTTTGTCTTTGTTTTTTAGAATGAATTCATTTATATCTAACTGCAGTGTATTTTTATTTCTTTTAGGAAGTATTTGTACTATTATAGAAATATACCACCATTTGATGTTTCTCCAAAAGTCAGCTGATGCATTATGGCTTTAAATTATTGTTGCCTATTTCCTGTTTCATGCTGCATTTTTTTCCCTTTAATTATGACTATTTATTCAGATTTTGTTTAATGACTTGTTGATTTCAAATGTGAATTAGCTTATAATTTCATGTTAAATTAATGTATAATGTATATTAATGTAAACAGTATACATTATTTTATGTACAGAACTGTATAGAACACTGGAACTATGAATACCAGTAATATAAATTGTTATCTAAATTTTAATGTTATCTTTGGGACTAAAAACGATTTGTATGTTTGTTTATTTCTCATAGCTTGACTTTTTTCTGCATGTAACCTGAGTAAAGTAGTAACTTGATAAATACTCTCATTTATAAATAGGATCAGTCAAAAGTTACCTAAACTGCAACAATATTTTCCATTTCGTTCAGGAACCAGGCTCCGAATGTTTATCATTGTCATTATTATTACGTGGCACCTCCAAAGAATCCAAAGACTCATCATTGGAGGGCATGCTATTTCACTACAATTTACTGTCTTCCTAACTTAATCCTTCAACTACACTACACTACTACCATTAACACATACCACCATCTACTGCTCCCCACCACTGAATACATTATCTGTAAATTGTGTGATCTTATGGCTGATTGTCTGTATGCAATATGGAAAATCTGAGTTTCCAGAATTAAAAAACTGCTACCTCTTTATGAGATTGGTTAACACACCTTCAGTTGAAAAATCCCATATAAAGATTCCTGTAAATAGATGCCAAGAAATTATATTCTTGGTTTCATCCTTTATCCAAGTGTAAGCAAACAGTTTGTGTGTGAATTCACTTCACGATTGGGCTGCTTGTATATAGAGGGTAATGACTTCACATCAATTGCCTTGGTATCCCACATATCCTAACAGATTATAAACAGATTATAATGCTATGCATTATGGGAAGGACCACTACCCATACTAGTTTAGACTTTTATTGAGGTCTCATCAGTGGGAGCAAGACCCACAAGTGATACCACAGTTGAAATAATGTAGAAGTCATATTTCCACAGTAGCCAAAAGGTGTCAAACCTTATTACTAAAATACTCTGGATTAGAGATAGATGTTGAAAGCTTTTTTTTTTTTTTTCCCACTTGGTTATAACTGTAAATTAAAGACTCCAAGAAATTATATTCTTGGTTTCATCCTTTGCCCAAGTGTAAGCAAACGAAGTTTGTGCAGGAAGTCACCTCACAACTGGGCTACTTGTATATAGAGGCTAATGACTCCACATTGAATTTGCCTTTATATCCCATAATGCAATGCGCATATCCTTATAGACATGTATAAAATGGTTTGCATTATGGGAAGGGCCACTATCCAGTTGTGAGGTGATTTCACGTCCAAACTTTGTTTGCTTACACTTGGATTAAAGATGAAACCAAGAATATAATTTCTTGGCATCTTTCATTTACAGTTTAAGGAACTGAAGAAATGCAGAAATATGACTTCTGCATTACTTCAACCTTGATATCACTTCTGGGTCTGGTTCCCACTGATGAGACCTCAATGAAACTGATGTCTGGGTAATGGTCTTTCCTATAATGCATAGGGTTCATAAGGATGTTCATAAGGATATGTGCATTGCAATATGTTATACTAACACATTTGATGTGAAGTCATTAGCCTCTATGTACAAATAGCCCAATCGTGAAGTGACAATATGAAAACTTTATTTGCTTGCACTTGGATAAAGGATAAAACCAAGAATATAATTTCTTGACATCTTTAATTTACAGTATAACCAAGTGGGGAAAAAAAGCTGGAGAAGATTCCTTTTGTGATGATGAGAATTTCCAGCCATTAGATTGGAAAAGAACTCGATTCTTTTCCAATCTAATGGCTTTAAAACATACTTTTCATTGGTTAAAGTGAGCAAATATGGAGTAATGAGAATCTAAATTAACCTTTAATTTTGATATACTCTTCACCACACTAAAATCACAAAACAGCAGAGCATATAAAATAAGATTAAAGCATGAAACATATTGCAATATGTTTTATTTCATGCACAAGACTTGAACCCAGTGTTGTGTATGAAATGAGGTCTACGAAGCCTTCATATATAATGTGCAAGCCATAAGCACAAAATTATGTTTGGGATGATAAAGCGAAACTGAGTACTGGAAACCTAACTATATCTTTCAAATAATGTGTGTACTTTTAAAAGAGCTGCAGTTATTATGTATGCCAAGTTCTGTTAGACTAAAGATAAAGCAAACTTTTCTGAAATTCCTACACAAATTAATAATACAGGCTAAGTTAATGAGTATCTTTCATGCAGCTTCTTTCAAGTATAATGTCAACATTTATCTATGTGTGTTATACAAATAAAGCATATTCTTTTAGAATGATGGAACTTTTAGGTAATCAACTATTTTTGTCATGTGAGAATACTACCATACCATGTGGATTAGCTAAGGGTTAAATAATCCTCCACTCTAGAAGCCAAACAATAAATATTTTCAGACTACTTCAGGTGCATGTGAGACCACCAACACTTGGTAGTCTCCCATGGACCTGAGGTGATGTGAAAATATTTGATGTTTTGCATCTAGAGTAGGGGATGATTTAACCCTTAGCTAACCCACACTACTACTACTATTGTACGGTATGTTTATAACCTTTTGTGGCTAGTGTATATAAAGAACAGTTATAATCAGATTGAATAATATTTATTTCTGCTCAAATAGATTTAAATTAGCTATCATAAGCTACCTCTTAAATCTGTACCAGGTCTCTTAAGAAATTTGCTTGAAATACTGTTAAACATATCCTCTGATATCATTGCGAATAGTTAGCAATTGATTCCAACTCCTTTGTAAACATATAAATTCATTGCTTTATTCACACTTCAGAACATTTGACCACTGATTCACCTGTGAAGTTGTGTGGAAAGGAACTAGAAAATGTTCAATATATATGTTATAGATTAGAGGTAGATTAAAAAAAAAATACAAAAATATTCCTGTACTTACTGATTAGAACTGAAGCTGTAACAGTCTTTTTGCAGTCAAGCAATGAAGATGCAAAAGTATCCAAAAGGCTACACAAGGACCAGTATTTTGATTTTATCTTATATTTATTTTGTAACAGGTTCTTTCTACTCAGTCTACTACTGAAAACATTTCAATGATTAAATGTCAGAAATAAACTGAATTGTGAAACTAAATTAACTTTTAAAATCTTGTGGATAGAAGATGTTGGACATTATTTATTTTGGCTTTTTCACTTTATATTGCACCAGAACAATACATCATAAAAAATGTATATATTAACTGACTTCTCAATAAACTAGATTTTAAACCAGCATCTTTAGATGCTACTGTTTTTTTTTTAAAAAAGACTACTGACACCTTTTGTTCTATAGGGAGCAAGTGGAGGCCTATTCTAACTTTTGGAGACTGAGGAGGCAGTACATCTTCACCATAGCTAATCAGAGCTAGCTGGTCCAAGGCTATCACCAATTATAAATGGCATTCTGAAGAGATGGCTGACAAGTGCTGCCTCCCTCATGGTCTCTAACATTTATTATCTGAAATAGAGCATTCTTCAGTTGATTTTATTGAGTTATAGAACAAATAACTCCTGAGTTTCCAGGAGAGAGAGAGAGAGAAAAAAAAAAAAAACCTCTTGCCCATGCCAGAGATTGATTAACTTGGGAAGCTGTTGAAGAAAAGCTTAGAAAAAGTACCTCTAGTCTGCAACAACTATATTTGAACTGAAAACAACTTTCTTCAGCTGCTGCCTAATAATATGAATGCAATTGTCACTTCCACAGGGCTATGCATGCCAAGTTCTAGATCAGCATCCTCTGATGTTGCATAAACAAATTTTTATTATTTTACAATTGTTGAGTTGGAGATAAGATTATCTCCCATATGGCAGATTAATGCAGCCACAAAATATGCAATTACTGTTTCATTGCTGTTACCAACTGTAAAAATGTTCCCCTTCCTCAACGTTTTGTCTTCTGTAGAAGCATACTGGTTATCTTATGATTCAGTGTGAAGAGTTAGGCAAAGCATGGTCTGCCAGTCCTGACTTGTCATATGGATGGTGACAAATGTATTTTATTCTTTGGCAAATGTTAACACATCTTGTCTGTCAAATATGCTGTTACAGGCAGGACCATCAAAATCCATTATGCAACTAAGGAATTGCCCAAGAGGGGCAAAACCTCAATATCTCAACCATAGAAGTGCTTTGTGTTTAGGGGTGGCATATATCCTTCCAACAGTCCTGGTTACAGGATATTTCACACACTTCATGATGTGATATAGGATGTCCTTTAATGAGTAAATCAGGATTGCTAACTTGAAGTGTAGTTTGAACATGGAAGTCTGTTAATAATATTTGATAATACTGATGGACATTATGATTAATTATTAGAAGCTATGGAATTCCTGATAAATATGCAAGAATAATCAAACATCTGAATGGTTTGATTTGAGATAACAATTGGTGTGAGACAAGGTGGTTATGTAATATCTGGTTTACTGTTTAACATAGCCATTGATAGGATTATGAGAAAAGTTACAAGTCTAAGAAGAGGAATTAAATGGAATCCTATTTCATAGTTGGAAGATTTAAATTATGTAGATGATAGTTTGTGTATCAAAATACAGTGATATACAAGCAAAATTGGAAGGCGTATAAAACAGCGGAAATGGTTGGTCTTAAAATAAATACGACTAAACCAAAAGTTAAGCGCCACACCTACGGTGTTCAGAGTGCTCTTGTCACCCCTTGAAAATCCAAGGGGGGAAGAGTTATTTTCATGCTGGACTCTACCCATACCCACAGCAGGTCTCCAAAGTGAACAGCAGTCACTTTGCTATGTTTGTTTGAGATGTGTTGCCACCAGTGTGAATTTTCAAGATCGTGGTTAATTGGCTGGAGTAGACATGACTCCTTGAGGTAGACATATTGAATTGAGCCGAAGTTCAGCTGGCGAGATTACCTATGAGTTCTGTCAATATAAAACATCTGATGAGTGCTGACTGCACAAAGATTGAAATTCCTGGTGAACTACTCATGATACCAGGTCCGGGTGGCCTTTCGAGGATCCGATGAGATATGCTTGGCTCTGTTGCAAAATCGGAGGAGGATTGGGCCTTCCTGCTGCCTTTAATGTTGGGGAATGGCCATCCCACTCATGCACCTATGCTTTTTGTAGGAAATTGGCCATTGAGCATCGTTAGATACGACATGGAGAGGTGTACTCCAGTAATTCATCACCCTGTCCCAGCACAGTACTTGCTGGGAACCTTTCTCGGAATATCTAGCGACGTACATCTCATTGGGTTTAAGTTGTTGGACTTGCCGATAATGAATTACTCTGAGATATCAAGAGGTCCTTGGATAAGAACAGGTAGCTCATAACTAGATCTAAGATAATTTTAAATTAGATGTTAGCTAGGTTAAGGAAAAGGATCAATAAAATGGGGAAAAAAGAATGATATTTACTGTAAAGGTGCAAGTTCGACTGGCCAAATCCATGACAGGCGTTTGTCCTAGTGTTAGCGACAGCACGAAAATCTGGCGTAATCTAAATATAGGTATTGATTGCTAGTCATACTGTGGTAAATGCATGAACTGAATGACTATGTTCATCAACCACGGGACATTAAGAACTGAATGCCTTTAAATTCATAGTGTGTGACAGGAGTACATTGCCAAGAGAGAGTGTCCAATATATGTTATTAATAATTACAGGTAATTCCTACTGTAAGTTTTACCCTGCTGATGAGACTAGTCGTTGCAATAGCAATCCTGCTCAATGCGAGAAGAACCGCAGGTTTGGACACTTGGTATATGTGTTTGGTCAAGTGACCAGTGGTGCGAAGCCACAATCTGTGGGGATTATAACTGAAATCCTCTAAGTCCGAAGTCCATCTAGCCACTGCAACGATAACGTTCGTGCCTAGAGCATTGAAAGGCAGCGCTAGCGCGAGTTGCTTTCGTACTGTTATGGTGCGATCGCTCTGGCGATGAGGCCACTAGAACAGAAGCATCAAGGCAGCCGTTGAGCCTCTGCGGCAACTGCTTCCTATGCCGCACCAAATCGTCCGCAGACGGCATGGGTACTAGTCTGAGTGTCGTGCTTAGAAGAACAGCCACCATACTGCAAGCAAATTCCACAAAGAAATTAAATCAATCATGCAGTATTGAGTTTAACGATTTTACTACTAGGATGCAAATAGAGATACTGAAAGGAGCGGACACGGATATAATGCAAAGATTGACAAATGCAAATGCGAAATATGTGAAAATTAAATAACATGGAAATAATCCAAATATCAAAACCAAATTCAGGCATTATGTGGATCAAGGACATGGTAAGTGATCATGTCTGATTTACAAGTTAAATGCACAAAAAGAGATTAAATACGTTGGTGACAAAAGATTTTTAATATTTTTCGAATCGACATACGAAGATGGTCTGAAAAGATCTCGGCCTAAAAATGAAAAAATGAATTTATAATTTCAAAATTATTTTGATTTTTCAACATAACCTCCCTTAAGACATACATTTATTCTAGCGCCATTATCCAGTCCCTATAGTGGTTCTTAGCAAGATCAGAGAAACACCCCTCTAAAGCTGCAATCACATCTTGATTCGAAGAAAAATGCTGACTAGCCAGGGAGAGTTTTAATTTTGGGAAGAGATAGAGGTCAGAGGGAGCCAAATCTGGGGAATAGATTGGATGTTCTAATAATTCATAGTGCAGATCCCTTAATTTTCCCATTTGCAAAACACCTTTGTGAGCAGGTGCATTGTCTTGATGAAAGATGATTATTTCTTTCTTCAAAGCGTCTTTTCTCATGAATTTTTTTCATCTAGTCTGGTTATAAGATCGTTTTACCCTTTTCAAGATAATTAATAAACAAAATTCCTTTATCATCCCAAAACACCTATTCCATGACCTTTCCTGCTGATGGAACCAACTTTGTCTTCTTTGGTGCTGAACAACTGGCATCTGTCGACTGTTTTGACTGTTGTTTGGATTCTGGTCTGTAATGGTGAATCCAAGTCTCATCCATAGTAATAAATCGAAGCACAAAATCAGTTTTATTATGATTAAAAAGCTTGAAGTTCAGAGATTTTTATGCGAGTGCGTTTTTGATCTGCTGTGAGCAAGCATGGCACCCATGTTGTGCAAAAGTTTTTCATTTACATTACTTCATGCAAAATACATCCTACACATTCTTTTGAAATGCCTGTAGTCTCAGTACTTTTATGCAAGTTGACTCGCCGGTCATCCAATACCATACTGTGCACTTCATCAATGATTTCTGGTGGTGTTATGCTTTTTAAAAGTCCCCTCACGTGGATCATCTTCAAGGATGGTATGGGCACGTATATGGGTACTTTGCAGCTCATTTCATAATAGTCGAAAACGAAGAAGTGCCCATAAACGTTTATGAACTTCGAATGAATTTCTTTTGACGTTAAACCTTTTACAAAGAATTTTATAAGCGCACTATACTCAATTTTATCCATTTCAAGGGATACAGACAACGCTTTTGCTTCAGACAGCTGTAAAAAACAAACTCCTTAATAGAATGACTTGCAATTTCACATGGATGCTTATGATATGTGTACCAACTCAGAAAATCGTGCCCATAGTGTGATCGAGGCCGAGAACTTTTAAGACACCTTATAACAAACTGTAACTAATATAAACTGACTAAGCAAAACAATATTAGCGATGAAATAATTAAAAAAAAAATAGGTGGAAATGGATTGGATACAAACTGTGAATGGAAAGTAGAGAGAAATTCCAAGAATAGCCTTCACATGAATTTCAAGAAGAAAAGGAAATATAGAGTGGCATACTGAGAGCTGGAGAGAAGCAGAATCGGTGACAAAAGAGGTAATTGGGAGAAACAGATCTCGGTTATACGCATTGAGGTACGAAGATGGTAAATAAATCAGTACAGATATGAGAGGTTTGGAAATTTATCCAGGCAGTAGGAAACTGAAAACGTAAATGCATTAATTATCTGACAAAAGAATCAAATAAAGATGGAAACACTACACTGATGATAAAACATTTAACGACTAAACATCGTTTATTTTGCATGAACATGAAAGAAAACAGGCCGATTCCCCTAACAACATCAAAATCTTACAGCTATTTCGCGAAAATAAAAAAAAAACCTTTATAGCAAAGCTTTTTTCAACTAGTTGCTGTTGATAACCTATTAACAAGCGCAATCACAAAATCAAAGAGCAACAACGACAAATTAGGAGAGGCATGAAAAATATTTTCAAGAAATATTTACAAAATCAAGTGGAATTCCAAAAGACCGATAGAAATGTTATGATATCGATTTACTATTTTTTATGGGAACTGGCACAGCAACAACAAAAATATGATGCATTCATTCCCGCCAAAATTTTTATGAATGTCAAAGATTTATTTTCCTCTCAATCCAAGGCCTGTGTATTTCATTGGAAGTAACGCATCTTCGCTAGACCTCTTCCTTTCTCCCAGAGATCGACTAACTTCAATGTCTAGTCGCCGACTGAAAGAACTTTTTCTGAGCCTATCTTCGACCCCAAGTTTGTCGATCTCTAGCACGGACGGGAGGTTTTTTTTTTTCACCTGGAACCCAGGTTTTTCGTCCCGTGAACACAAGAAAATCGATCATAAAACCCACACTATTTCATACGGTTACATATCCTGCTAAGGTTAGGTACCAAGAGATGGCAGTACTTGTTTGCCCGTCTCTTCATTTGAAGCTAAGACTCTAAATAGCTATTTAGCTATGTAAAGCCTTAGTTGAAGCATATAATTTAATTTGTGATAATCATGAGCCAGCTATTTCTGATTGGCTACTTTGTGAACAGATTGAACTGTTTACAAAATCTCCAAAAGATAGATTAGAAATAGAAATAGAGATAGAAAGAGAAACTTTTTTGAACACTTAGTAAGTTTGGATATATTTACATTACTTGAAGTCAGTACTAGTACATTGTCAATTTTAGTCAGTTGAGCTCAGTAGAAGTGGCGTTTGTACTCTACAGCAGCGCTTGACCGCACGAAGAAAGGATTTGGTGGTTCAAATCTAGTCGCCGACTAGAGGAATTTTTCTAAGCCTTTTTTCGGCCGGTTTCCGAGTTAGTCGATCTTTGGCACGGGCTAGCGGGTTTTTTCACCCGGAAACTCGGGTTTTTCGTCCCGTAAACTCAAGAAAATCGACCATAGAACCCACACTATTTTCAGACATTAAATACGAGTGTTAATGGGTTAGGGATCACGAGATGGCGGCACTAGCTTGCCGCCTTCTTCACTGCGTACCGATGAATCAGTGATAGCCTTGGGCCAGCTATCTCTATGATTGGCTACCAGTGGAGATTGAACTGTCCACTCAGTCTCCAAAAAGTTAGATAGGGTAAACGGCCCCGCCTACACACTATACGGGAACAACATAGGCGTTAGCTGATTTTTTTTTATTTCTATTTTTTTTAATAATTTTTGCATTAACCATAAATACACTGATTGCCATTTATGATGTTTTCTATTAAAAAAATACACAACTTATATGAAAATTAAAATAAATACGGTACTTTGAGCATAAGGATCTTCTAAACATGATTTAGAACAGTGTTTCCTAATCTTTTTCGGGTAGCGGCGACTCCTCCCATTTTATGATATCCACCTTACCTGCAACCCTGACATATTTGCATAAAAAAGCTTTTTTCATAGGTTAAAAAAAAACACTTTAAAAATAGATTTTTCGGAATATAATTCTAACTTAATATTTATGTGCTTGTGTAGCTCAGTGGAGATGGAATATGTCTACCACTGCGCTAAATAGCCCGAAGAGAGCGTCGTAATTTCAATTCTAGTCTTACACTAAGCCTTTTTTTCGACCGGTTCCCGAGTTAGTTGATCTCTGGCACAGGTAAGCAGGGTGTTTCTCCCAGTAACTCGGGTTTTTCATCTTGTAAAAACTCAAGAAAATTGACGTAGAATCCACACTTTTCAGACGATAATCATAGGTTAGCATTAGGAACCACGAGACGGCCACACTTGTCAGTCGCCTCTCTTCCCCGACGCCATGTATAATTAGATAGTCTTGGGCCAGATATTTCTGATTGGCTAACGTTGGAGATTGAACTGTTCCCTCAGTATCCAAAAGAGACTGATGGGACATTAGCTAATTATTTTTTAAATATTTAACTAACCTAGCATTTAATGCGATTGTTGTACTTGCATCTAGGCAACTGCTTCAAAATTCGCTGCTGTGTTTGTTAGAGCCAAACTCATGTCATCCTCAACATCCAGTCTGTTTCATGCCTTTGTTTTGATATGAAGAAGCATTGAAAATCTACTGACGCAGGGATATATAGAAGCAAATGGAAGTAAAACATCCGTCTTGGACATTATTATCATTCCAAAGATGGCGGCATTAGCAAAACAAAATGTGATCTTCTACTGCGTTTAGAAAGCAGCTCGCGTTTATTCGACGGTCCGTATTCCACAGCCTTATACACATCGAGACACCGATTAAAACGAATTTTACTTCATGTTGAATATTTTTTTTTCAGTTTACTATTTGTAACAGAATTTTATTCTAATGATAACACTGCAATCCCTCTGGTTGTGATAAAATCCCTGCAGAACCAAAAGCTTTGACTGGTTACGATAAACAACTACTTAATGGACACCATTCAGCACATCTATAAAACAATAGCATTACCTGAAGCTTTTACGGCATCGCCCCGATGAATTCCGAAGGAAAATAATGCTCAAAACTGTTATGGAAATTGCAGCAATTGAAATTGGATATGAAACTGGTAACATGCATAAAAGGATGGCAGGTGGACAGGTACTAAAGGGGAGTATATGAAAGAGCATATTCCAGAAGAATGCAGGTAACTAGCGGGATGCTGCAGGAACACTCTTGGACTATTGCTGTTAAATTTGTACATAAATTATATAGAAATAGTTTGAAGGGAGATATTCATTTATTTGCTGATTATGCAAAGTTGGGTAACAGTAATAGTTAATCAAGGTGATGTAGAGAGCTTACTGTGTGATTTAAAAAGTCGGACAGTATGGGCAAACGGATGTCAATTTAATGTGGCAGAGTGTAAAGTTATGCATTTTGCAATATAGAGGTTTCAAGCTGTGTACCACATTGAGGGAGTACAACTGTACTCCAGGAAATTCGTGAAGCCATGGATATGGGAGTAGTGGTGAATAGAGAATTGAAGTTTATACGACATATTGCTGAAGAAGCCAGGATAGCTCATTGGATTATTTTGTTGTTGAAAAATATACTAACAAGTAGAGATGAAGGTGTTATCTTTCCTCTTTATAGGGCATTGACATGTCCACATCAGCAATATTGTTTTCACGTCTGGTCAATTGGGTTTTTTTTGGGAATGAAGAAGTGGTGGAGAGGATTCAGAAGCGAGTGGCCTGCGGAATGATCACTATGAGAATATATTGATGGCGGGTGGATAGCAAAATTTGGTTGATAGAAAAAAAGGGGAGATAAGATAGAGACATTAAGTTACTGGAATGATTTTATGCAGGGAATATTTCAGCAACTGGCTAAAGGGAGGAAAAAAGAGGTCATCCATGGAAGTTCGGTAGGAGATCTTATTTTACCAACGATCTGAGGAATAGAGTTTTCTCTTTGACAGTGGTGAATGAATTCAGTGCGTTGCCTGAATCAGTTGTGCTTTGTTATAATGGTTTCTTTGTTATATTGATACAACAGATATTGTACTGATAGTTTGGGTCTCTCACTACGAATCTTAAGAAATCATAGAGGTACTTGTGCAACAAAAATAGTAATAATCCCCCAAAGGAACAAGGGCTTGTCATGGCAGAGGGCTTTCTTGCTTCAGTGATGTCGACAGCTATTCTGGCGGTAGAGTAACTACCAGCAGGACCAGCGTTGTCAGACAAATCTCAACTGAGGTGCCAGACCAACAGCGTTCCCTTCCCCATTTTAATGGTGACAAGCAAGAAGAAATCCATACTGGATCTGTGGACTCCCAGATTATCAAGGAGTGTGTCAGATGTTGGGGATCTTGCCATCAGGAGAAACGCAGGCTACAAAACCGAGCACTCCTTGCTGTGCAACCAAGACAAGAAGCTGAAAAAGCGACTGGAAGAAACCAAACGTAAAAAAAAATGGGCTGCAGAAGAAAACAGGGAATGCTTATTGTGAAATGTTTTAACAGGTGAACACCAGAAAATGGGATTTTAGAAACATATGCATATGATTTGGAAAAAAAAATCAGAAAATGGGATTTTTTTTAATCTAACCTAATAACAGAACAAAACGAAGAGACCTGTGTACCTCAGTGGAAGTTGCGCTTGGTCGCTCGAAATGCGACTTAGGTTAAAGTTTAGTCACATACTGAAGAAACTTTTTCTGAGCCTATTTTCGACCGATTCCCGAGTTAGTCGATCTCTAGCATGGGCAAGCGGGTTTTTCGTCCCGTAAACTCAAGAAAATGGACCGTAGTACCCACATTATTTCAGACAGCAACATATCCTGTTGGGATTGAATACCAAGAGATGGCAACACTTGTTTGCCAGCCTCTTCATCGGTGGCTGCCTGTAATTATTGATAGACATGGACCAGCTATCTCTGATTGGCTACTGGTGGAGATTGAACTGCCCACTCAGTCTCCAAAAGCTAGATAGGGTATAAAGGCCTCGCCTACTTCCTATAAGAGAATAAAAGGTGTTAACTGATTTATTTATTTATTTTTATAACAAAATACATGGAACAAAAGAATTTCATTTTCCTCATCAAAATATTTACTGAAAATTTGAGTTGCAAGAGTTACGTAAAAAAACCAACACAGCTACAGTAACGACAACAAATCCCAAAATCGCATCTAACTTCGAAATTCAAGTGATCATCAAGCTGACTGCATACTTCAAAACGGTTTGACAGAAGTATATTTTAAAAGGAAGTCAATCATAGTGGAATATATGAACTCCATAAATGATTGTACAGTATAAGACCAAATCTAAATACATAAATCTAAACTAAAGCAGCTCCTTTTAGACGCAAAGGCTGTGATAAAAACAATCACAATCAAAAGTATAAAGGGAACAAATCAGCTCTTATATAGTATTGCTTATATCATTAACACGATACTTAGTTGCAAACAACAGGTATAAAAGCCGAAGATCCGAATCCGGATAGAACGAAAAATAAAAAGTCAATTTCTGTTGGAACGAAAAGCCAAATTCCCTGGGACTTTAGAATACAAACTGATCTACATTTGGAACACAATAGACCTGACATCACAATTATTAAACATCAACAAATTTGAGTCATTGACATCGCAGCACCCACTGATAACAACAAAGAATTGGGGGGGGGGGGTCACTAAATATCGATATATAATGTTACTTGAATTTATTTGGCATCAGGAGGCCAGGAAAAATAGTTACGTTCATTGCTTAATCGAATGTAATGTGGACTAAGATTATTGGCAGTAAGACTCTAAATAGAAGGTAGGCTTACCTGCCGCCATTTTGGATCTAGGGTTGCCCACGGTCGCATTCGTTCGAGCTCTTGAGCCGCCATTTTGGAGCTATCTTGGCGGTTAGAGCTCGTATCATTTATCAGTAAATAGAAGTGGCTGTGTAACGTTCATAAGCAGGGACGGCAGAAGCGGGCATGCAGGGCATGCGGGCGCCGCCACCACGGCACGGTTCATAAGTTCATTTTTAAGAAACAAAATTTTTATCATAAAAACAAAAACTTCTTATAATGATCATTATTAAAATAAATAACGCCGGATACACCGTATAAAAATTTTAAAAAAAATTGCATATTGCCGCCTCTTTGATCAGCCGGCTGTTTACAATTTTGCAGCGAGAGCAGACTAAATGTTTGCCTGCAGAATGTTGTCTACTGCAGTCTATCTAAAGTGAAACGGTGAACGGTTTTTATGTGCACCAGTCATATGGTACGCATCTCAGTAGGCTACTGACAGTAGCGCAGTACGGACTATTATTTCGTCTCTGTGTCGTGTTGTGTAATAATTTCTTGTGGGTATAAAATAGAAATGGAATCAAAAATTAAAAAACAGTTATCCGGTGCACAAAATCGTAAGCGTCATGCTGCGAAAGAAGCAGATATTAAGAAACAAACCGGGACTCTTAATAAATTTGTTAAAATATTAAAATATTCTGATGCAGATTGTAACCAACTCGATACATCAGAAATCAGAGTTGAAGAACCGTGCACATCATCCAGTTTGCATGAAAGTATTGTTGCAACTATTGAACAAGATAACAAGACGCATAATTTAAGTGAAAAACAGTTAGGAGAAGATTTAGTAGTAGTTGACCACGAAACTAACACATTGTTAGTCTCTGTAAATTTAGAAGATCCAGGTGAATGGGGAAATATTGATGAAAATTTACGAGTTGTTTTAATTGAAATGGGGCCTATTCAAAAGAAAAATATAATATATCCCAGAGGTACATATGGTCGAAATTTTGGCGACGTATTATAATAGAAAAATGGAAAACGGGGAGCTTGTGCCAAGAATATGGCTCATTTATTCCGAAACTTTAAATTCTGGTTTTTGTTTTTGTTGCAAACTTTTCGCACCTACTGAATCAAGTAGTCTTGTAGAAGGTTATAACGATTGGAGAAATGTAAGTACAACTTTGCATAGACATGAGACTAGTTTAACTCACATGAAAAACTTCTTAAAATCGAAGGAACTTGATAAAAATTTAAAACGCAAAACTACTATTGATTGCCAGACTCAAAGCATGTATGAAATGGAAAAGAAATATTGGACGAGTGTTTTAGAACGCTTGATTGAAATTATAAAATTCCTTGGTAGCCAAAATTTAGCTTTTTGCGGATCATCTGATAAATTATATGAAAGAAATAACGGCAATTTTTTAAAATTATTATCATTATTATTATTCCTGACACCTCCAAGGAGTCCGAAGACTCATCGCGGGAGGACACCTACAACTGTCTCAACTACTACACCGAACCTCTACTACGAATCATCTCCATCAACGCCATCTACCGCCCACTTCCACCACTACCACAACTAGTATTTTTTGTCTGTAAATTGCGTGTGTTCTGAAGGGCCGATTTGTCTGTATGCGGGATGAAAAACCCGAGTTTCCGGGAGAAAAAACTCTGCTACCTCCGTATGAGATCGGCTAACTCACCTTCGATTGAAATCGTCCAGATAAAGATTCCTCCCGTCGCGACGAGAATCGAACTTAGGCCTGTTCCAATCGAAGGGCACAATGTCCCGTCGTTCTTCCAATTGCGCTGTGGAGGCATTTTTTCGAACTGTTTGCGAAGTTTGATCCCGTTATGGAAAATCATATTGAAAGGGCCCTACAACGAAATAATAGGGAACACTATTTGAGTAAAGACAGTCAAAATGAAATATTCGAAACTATAAGTAACGCAATCAGGGATACAATTTTATTATCAATTCGAAAATCTAAATATTTAGTCGATCTCTGGCACGGGCAAACGGGTTTTTCCTCCTGGAAACTCGGGTTTTTCATCCCGTAAACTCAAGAAAATCGACCGTAGTACCAACATTATTTCAGACAGTAACATATCTTGTTAGGGTTAGGCACCAAGAGATGGCAGCGCTTGTTTGCCAGCCTCTTTATCGGTGGCTGCTATAATTGGTGATAGACATGGGACAGCTATCTCTGATTGGCTACCGGTGGAGATTGAACTGCCCACTCAGTCTCCTAAAGCTAGATAGTGTAAAAAGGCCTCGCCTACTCCCTATAAGGGAATAAAAGGCGTTAGCTAATTTATTTTTATTTTATAAATCTAAATATTATTCAATACTTTTATACAGCACACCTGATTCAAGTAAAACAGAACAAATGACCATTATTATTCGCTTTGTTTCCTGTGACAATGGAATTGTCAAGATCGGGGAAATTTTAGGTTTTGCAGATATATCATATTCCACAGGATATGGTTTATGTGCAACAATAATGGAACAACTGGAAAAATGGAACATTCCCATTGAAGGCATGCGATGTCAAGGGTATGACAAGGGATCAAATATGAAAGGGAAAAAATATGGGCTGCAAAATTTGTTTGAACAAAAATCCTCTAGCTTTTTACGTGCCATGTGCTGCTCATACTCTAAATTTAACCATTAACGATCGAACCAAAGTGAATGCAGATACAATTAGTTTCTTTGCAATTATTCAAGAAATATACAATTTCTTTTCATTATTTTACAGACGTTGGGCAATCCTTTTAAAATTCGTAAAAATTTTAACATTGAAACAGCCATCAAAAACGCGATGGGAAAGTAAAATTAATGCAATCCGCCCTCTACGATATCAGTTAGGAGAAATTTACGATGCACGTTTTGAAATTTTAAATAATGAAAATTTTAATAAAGAAACTCAGCATGAAACACAAACATTATGTGCTAAAATAAAGAACTACAAATTTATTTGCTCTCTTATAACTTTGCATGATTTACTTAACAGAATAAACCCTGTGAGTAAAATGCTTCAAGACAAAAATATGAACATTACACTTGCTTTAGAATCTATCGAAAACTTAAAAATATTCTTACAAGGGCAGTTCATTAGAGGCTGTTTGGTGTGAGATAGAGATTAACAAGGCAAAATATGTAATTGGTTGTTGCTATAATCCAAGGGGAATAAGGGAGAATTTAGATAGCATGTATTGGCAAATTAGCGCGATGAGTAAAGGTCAAGTAATTATTATGGGGGATTTTAACTTTGGGGACATAGATTGGGGGGAGGAATGGTCACAAGGAACAAAGGACATGGAGTTTATACAATTGTTAAGAGATAATTACCTGAGACAGCATGTGATGGAAGGGACAAGAGATTCTAGAGTGTTAGATCTGGTCATAACATCGGAGAACATATCAATAAGTAATTTAGTTACAATGTCTCCACTTGGGGAAAGCGATCATGTGGTCTTGACCTGGGAGATTGAAAGACGTACTGAATATTCTATTAAGAATGGGTATATATGGAATTACAAGGCTGGTGATTATGGCAAGCTGAGAAGTCAGCTTTCAGCTGTATTATGGCATGAGAAATTCAAGGGGAGAGATGTTGATGGTGCGTGGGAGATTCTCAAGGAGTATTTGAAGAAATCTGTATCAGACTGTATTCCCAGAGTCAGAAGGAGAAATCAAGTGGGAGTAAAATGGATGACTAATACTATTAAACAAGAGTTGCAGATAAAGAAAAGGTTGTGGAAGACGTATAAAGAAAAAGGTGATGAGTGTTCCAATGAGCAATATAAGGTACAGGCAAAGAGAGTAACCTGTATGGTAAGGAAAGCCAAAGCTAATTATGAGAGGAAGCTAGCTGATGAATCCAAAAGAAACCCTAAAGAGTTTTTTCGCTATGTGGCTAGTAAAAGGAAGAATATCCATGGAAAGTTACTTTAAAAAGTGTTGATGGTAAGGAAATTACTGAAGCTAATCAAATAGTTGAGTTGCTTAGTGATCATTTCGCAAAAGTGTACCATCTTCGTAGTGATAGTGCAGTGTCAGATGTGCCATTGACTGATGAGAGTATAGAGATAGATGAAATTGAGGTGCTTAATATATTAAAGAACTTTAATGCTAACACTGCCATTGGGTTAGACGGCATATCGGCCTATGTGTTACGAGAATGTGCAAGAGAATTAGCAACTCCTCTAACCAGGATGTTTAATTTAAGCCTCAGTTCTGGTAAAGTGCCAATAGAGTGGAGAGAGGGGAAAATAGTTCCATTGCACAAGGGAGGCTCTAAGACTGATGTTGCAAATTATAGACCAATCAATATATCTGGAGTGGTGGTTAAGATTTTGGAGAAATTAGTTAAAATTAGAATTCAGGACTGGGTGGACAGCAATATGATACTTTATAAGGGGCAACATGGTTTTGTGAAGGGTAGGTCTTGCCTAAGCAATTTGCTTACGTTCTATAATAAAGTAACAGTGGAGTTGGATAAGGGAAATCCTTACTCAGTGATACTGCTTGACTTTGCAAAGGCTTTTGACAGGATTCCACATGGAACTCTGTTACATAAATTAGAGCAAATGGGTTTGGATCCGAAGATGGTGATTTGGATTAAAGGATGACTGGCGGACAGATATCAAAGAGTGGTTTACGGAGGAGCTGAGTCCAGGAAAAGGCAAGTGACTAGTGGTGTACCTCAGGGCTCAGTTCTTGGTCCTCTATTGTTTAGTTTGTACATCAATGATATTGGAAATACCTTGAATGGAAATATCCACTTGTTTGCTGATGATGCAAAATTGGGAAGAGCGATAATCAATTCAAATGATGTGGATATTTTACAGGATGACTTAAATAGGCTGACGCCATGGACTGAGGTAAATGGCTGTCAGTTCAACGTGGCTAAGTGTAAGGTGATGCACTTCGGGAGGATGACATCGCATGCTGTTTACTATATTAACGGAACTGAACTGCAGGAAGTTGATGAGACAAGAGACTTGGGAGTTATTGTGGACAGAGAACTTAAGTTTAAAGGGCATATTGCTAAGATTGCCAAAACATCACATCAAATTACATGGTTGTCTAGGAACACACTAACAAGCAGGGATAGGGAAGTTATTGTTCCACTCTATAAGGCATTAATAAGGCCGCATTTGGACTATTGTGCACAGATCTGGTCGCCAGGATTTCTTGGTGATGCGGAAGTGGTAGAGAGGATTCAGAAGCGGGTTACAAAGATTATTGCAGGTCTGTGGGATGTTCCCTATGAGGATAGATTGATGATCTGTGGGCTCCAAAAACTAGCTGATAGACGTAGGAGAGGAGATATGATAGAGGTATTTAAATTGTTAAAGGGATTTTACAGGATTGATACTGATGATATTCTTAAGACCAATGCAGGATGTGAGAGAACGAGGGGCCATCCCTGGAGATTGTGTAATAGTGTGGTTAACAACGGTGTTAGGACTAGATTTTTTACTTGGAGGGTTGTGAATGGGTGGAATGCTTTGCCAGAACTGGTTGTGAATGCTTCAACTGTGAATGAATTTAAGGAGAGGTATGACAGGTATTGTGTAAATAATGGTTAGTGTGTCAATGTCGGGTCTCCCGCGATGAGTCTTTTGACTCCATGGAGACACCGTTAAAATAATAATAATAATAATAATAATAATAATAATAATAATAATAATAATAATAATAATAATAATAATAATAATAAGAGTATCGATCAGATGCGAATTTTAAAGAAGTTCTAAAAACGGCAAAAGAACTGAGTGAAGAGGTGGATGGAGAACAAGAATTTAAAACTGGTAGGGAAGTTTGACGACGAAAGACCCGACAATTTGATAACGAGCATCATGATGAAAGGCCACAATCGTCAAAAGATAAATTTAGAGTGAATGTGTTTTATACACTTCGAGATGTTGCAATGTGTTCGTTAATAGAAGGTTTTGAACAATTAAAAACATATTATGATAATTTCAATTTCTTGTATAGATTATTACAAATTAATAACGAAGATTTAAGAAAAAATTGTGACGATTTAGAGATTCTCTTGAAGGACTGCGACAATAAAGACGTAAATGCAATAGAACTATATGACGAGTTATGTGCTTTCCGGGATATTTTTCGGAAGGATAATTTATATATTCAAAACCCTTTCGATATTCTTAATTTTATTGTGTCCAATAATTTATCTTCCCCTAACTTTTCAATTGCTTTAAGAATACTATTAACCTTTCCTGTTAGTGTAGCGAGCGGTGAACGTTCCTTTTCCAAGTTGAAATTGATTAAAACCTACTTAAGAACAAGTATGTCTCAAAAAAAGGCTTGTTAGTTTAGCTTTAATAGCTATTGAAAATAATATATGTGCGGAAATAGAAGTTAAGACCATTATTTCTAATTTTGTGAATATGAAATCAAAAACATTAAATTTTAATAAAAAAAATTTCAAGTATATTTAAGTAATTTAATTTATTTTCTGTTATTCTGTAAAGATGTTATTTTTTGAATACTTATATTAAATGTTCTAATTATTTCTGAATTCTTTTCTTATTTTCTCATCTATCTTGAGTTTCTTTTATTGTCCTAAAATATAGTTCGACTTATAAAAATTATTAAAAAATTTTTACAAGTTACTAAGAATTTAGTAACTTGTAAAATGCAAGAATGTTTAAACTTTAGTTCAAATAAATTTTAACTTTAATTAATGTAGCTCAGTGGAAGTGGCGTTTGCATCCTCTGCACTTGGCCGCTTGAAGTTAGACCTAGGTTCTAGTCTAGTCGCTGAGTGGAGGAACTTCTTCTAAGCCTATCTTCGTCCGGTTCCCGAATTAGTCGATCTCTTGCACAGGCAAGCGGGATTTTCCTCCCGGAAACTCGGGTTTTTCGTCCCGTCAACTCAATAAAATCGACCGTAGTACCAACATTATTTCAGACAGTGACATATCTTGTTAGGGTTAGGTACCAAGAGATGGCAGCACTTGTTTGCCAGCCTCTTCATCGGTGGCTGCTATAATTAGTGATAGACATTGGCCAGCTATCTCTGATTGGCTACCGGTGGAGATTGAACTGCCCACTCAGTCTCCAAAAGCGAGATAGGGTATAAAAGGCCTCGCCTACTCCCTATTAGGGAATAAAAGGCGTTAGTTGATTTTTTTTATTAAAATTCATTTTAATTTTGTTAGCTATTTGGGTCGGTGAGAAGGCTATAATCCCTATATCATTATATTTAACGATTAAAGTGAAGTGGCTTTATCAAAATTTACTTTAACTTTTGAGAATTTTTGAATAATCGGGTTTTTAAAGATTATCCTGCCTAGTCAACACCCCCGGTTCGTTACATTTAGTAATGTGTGGCTGTTCTGTCAAAATTTATTTAAGAAATTTCAAATAATTAAAATTTTTATTATCGTAAAAGAACCACACACGCCCGGATCGTTGCAGATGCGCTTAGATAGAAATTGCATGCAGGCAGCAAAGACCCTAGCGCCGTTTCTGTTCATAAGCATTAATTTTTCGTGAATTCCTAAAGAAAAGACTTCCAATGTCCTTTATTATTAGTTGTACTGCTTCATATGAATTAGCAATTTTGATAAAATACTGTTATTAATGTTAGAAATTCTGCATTGTCTAAATACGTGCTTTAAAATACGGAACTGAAAGTCCTGGGATTCCATGGAGGTGTCATGTAATAATATTAATAATAAAAGAAAACAAAACTAGACATATGACTTGTAATTATCTTTGAAACAATGATAATTTATAAGTAATTTATGTTTACACACACACACACACACACACACACACACACACACACACACACACACACACACACACAATATTTATATACATACATACATACATACATACTGGGGGATCTGTAATAGAATAACAGTATCTCCAATATATGTACTATATGCAAGTTCATACGATTTTTCTTATATTAATATGAACTTTTAAAAATACGGAATGTACGATTTTAAAAATACGGAAAAAAATATATAGATAGATACATCTATATACATACATATAATTTGGAGCAGAACAACCTCCCATTTCGCTATGAAGTCTAAAAAATCAAGAGCTCGAACGAATGTGATGGGCGATCCTAGATCCAAAATGGCGGCAAGTAAACGTACCTTCTATTTAGAGCCTTAGTTGGCAGTAGTGAAACTTGGCTATCATAGTCAAATGTGGTAAATGGGATCGAGTGTATATTATTTTTAGGAACTACAGAAGAGGTAGGAGAGGAGGGGATACTACTAATGATGCTGTACGCCCAAGATGCGAGACACTTCTGCGCATGTCAAAAGAAGGAGAATCCGATAATAGGGTAATCAAGGCGTTTCGTCAGAAAATTAGATTATCTAATTTTCGTCAGAAAATTGCATTTTCTTTCATAAAAAGTCTAGTTCTTAAAGTGGTAACTGATTTGCTTCTATAGCAGTTGGAAAATTTACGTATAAAGCACCTGACGTGTTGGTGACCAATTCGTACAGCCTGTATTTCATTCTAACCTTCAGCATGAATTGACTATTCCTGGAAATCTCCCAAACCTAGTTCTATGAGGTGTGGGCGTGCAATACCAGACGACTGAAACGCAAGGCAACAACCATGTTAACAATGTCCCACCTAGTAGAGGGTTCGAGGCTGTCTGATGTGAAATGATGCAGTCTGGAGGCATGGCGCAGTCTGCAAGTTACTTCGGGCAGTCCCATGTAGAACAATGGCAAAACTAATCAATAATATGCTAAGTAACCGCCTGTTCGAAGTGTGCATGGACGAGAACAAAAGTAAGCAAAGTACACCGGATAATGCACTACCACAAGGGTCAGTTCTGACTCCCCTCTTTTTAACTTATACATCGCAGATTTGCCGAATACAGCCTCCATGAAGTTTTGCTATGCTGATGACATTGCTCTAGCCACCAGACACTAATTTTTCTGCAATAGAAGATACACTAACAAACGATCTTGTAGTCCTAGATGAATACTTCAGCAAATGGAGATTACGCCCAAATCCTAGCAAAACAGAAGCTTCATGCTTCCACCTAAACAATAACCAGGCTAACAAAGAACTCATGGTCTACTTCGACTACAAACTGCTACGCTACAACAAATTCCTGAAAAATCTGGCGGTAACTCTGGATAGAACACAATCTTTTAAACCATATCTCATTAACACAGCATCCAAGCTAAAAACAAGAAACGATATACTGCAAAATGCGAAACAACTTGGGGTACCTCAGCATCAAGACTTCGCTGCACTGCTCTTGGCCTCATTTACTCTACAGCTGAATACTACTCACCTGTATGGCTGAACAGCACCCATGTGTATTTGGTTGATGCTCAGCTAAACTCCACTATATGCCTTATTTCGGGAACTGTAAAATCAACCCCAACTTACTGGCTCCCAGTGCTAAGCAACATTTCGCCTCCACACATTCGCAGATCCAACTTTCTTCTACATGAATACAGCAAAATCATGGAAATCCAAAATGTCCCAGTTTACGAAGACATCCTACCCCTAGAAATAAGCAGGCTAAAGTCAAGGCACCCTTCAATCTTAATATCAAAAAATTTTGCAGAGATAAGTTTCAACATGAAGGAGAAGTGGAAAGAGTCCTGATGTAACACTTTAACAGGGGTGTTCCATGAATTAGGATCCAACACAGATACCTTCTGGTTTTGACCGACCTCGGAAAATTTGGTCTGCCCTTAACTGAATCCGCACCAACCATGACAGATGTGCAGACCACCTTTGCAAATGGGGCATGATTGCCTCACCCAGGTGCGACTGTGGATCACCTTGCTAGACAACTAATCATATTACAGCAGAATGTGTAATATGATCAAACTTCATCCATGCTACACCAAGTCAACCTTATGCAGTTGACTGGATAATCAATCTAGACATTCAGTTGAAGCTTATTCTTGAGTGTCTCTTTCATGACTGTATTATGTCTTATTATTTATATGTCTATTACTATTTCCATATATATTAAGGATTAATATAATGTAACTTTACCTGCGTGAGCCATAAGCTAAATAAATAAATAATATTGTGAAGTGGAGGCTAATAGAATTACAGACTTGGCGATTCTGTTGCAAGGAACAAAGAAATGTATCGGCAAGTTAGCCTTATGAGTACTAAACTAGTGATCATAATGAATGACTTTAATTATCCAGACATTTGTTGGGTACACGAGAAATCTCATGATAAGGATGAAGAGGAATTTAATGAATTGTTGCGACACAACTTTCTCAAGAGCATGTGAAAGAAGGGACTCTAAGTTAAAGTGTGTTGGATATGTTCTCAGCGTCAGAAGGGATCCCTGTTAAGAATATGAGTATATTTCCACCAGTTGGTGACAGTGATCATTTTGTGCTTTCTTGGGAAGTATCTAATTGTATTGATGTTCCCATTAGAAAAGGTTACGTAGTGAACTACAAAGCAGCTAATTATGAATAACTTAGAATACTATCGCTGGTAACATGGTACTAGCTACTGAATGGGAAAATGTCAGCAATGCATGGGATTTTTGAAAAGTACTTAAAAGAGGCGAATGTATCTCAAGTGTTTGAAGAACAAATAAGTTGAGACTGAAATAGATGCTCAAACATATTAAGCAAGAGACCCACAAGAAGATGATCTGGAAAGAATATTACAATAAGAGTAAGAGGAGTTATGAAATGCACGAAGCTCAGGCCAGAAAAGTAACTAGTATTGTGTGGAAAGCTAAAAGAAATTCAATGCGCAAGCTAAAGGCAATCCAAAAGAATTTTATCGTTATTCCGCATGCAAAAGGAAGAATGAATGTAGCATAATAACTTTACCCAATGCAGATGGCACTACAGTGTCAGAATCTGATGAGATTGTTCAATTAATGAATGATTACTTTGCTAAGTTATATCAATCAAGAGTATGTAACATGGTGCACAAGTGCTACTGCTACATCGGATGAAGAGTTAGAGGTTCATAAAAATGAGGTTGAAAAGCCGCTGCATAAATTGGACAAGAATTTGTCAACAGGGACAAATGAAATATCGGCACATTTGCTGAAGGAATGTTCAGCCAAATTGGCTATGCCGTACACATGTTTGTGTAACTTTAGTCAGTTCAGGAATGATACCACAGGAATGGACGTAATGTATGATAGGTCCATTGTACAAGAGTAGTACAAAAACTGGTGTGTCTGACTACCAACCTGTCAATAACTCTGGTGTGGTAGTGAAGATATTAGAGAAGTCGGGAAGAACTCGCAAACGGAAATGGGTAGACGAACACGCTATACTCTGCAAGGAGCAGCATGGGTTTACTAAAGGAATGCCATGTTTTTGAAGTTTGCTCATATTTTATAACAATATGAGCAAATCCTTTATCCAGTTAGTCATGGCCTAACTGGATAAAGAGAATGGATATACTATAATAATGTTGGCATTTGCTAAGACATTTGATAGTATACTACACTAAATGGGATTTGAATACAAACTATTCACTTAGATCGAGCGAATGTTTGACAACAGATATCAAAAATTTGTATGTGGTGGATGTGAATCTGCCAGATTCACATCTACCAGGTGACCAGTGCTGTACCTCACAGTTCAGTCCTTGAGCCATTGTTGTTGAATCTATGCATTAATCACATTAGGAAGGGTCTAACAAGGGATATGCAATTGGTTGCTGATAATGCGAAAAGCAGGGATATCAGGGATGCTATTGATATCCATCACTTACAAAATGATGTGAACAGGCTGGAAATTTGGGTACACGAAAATGGCTATCAGTTTAGTATCAGTAAGTGTAAAGTTATGCACTTTGGAGTGATGAGATTTCCATTGGCATATATTAGTGGGATTATACTACAAATAACTAATGAGGCTAGGGACCTCGGTGTATTGTTCGATAGGAATTTGAAGTTCAAAGGTCACAAAGCAAAAGTTGCAAATACAAATCCGAAGATAATCGAGATTTTGAAGTGAAACTTGGCATCTAAGGACAAGGAAGTCATATTGACTCTTTATGAGGCCTTAATAAGACCACACCTGGATTATCGTGCACAGATTTGTTCTCCCGGATTCCAATGGGAAGAGGAAGCTGTGGAAAGGGTGCAAAGAATAGTTATAAAGATTATATCTGGATTATGGGATTTAGATTATGATAAAAAATTTCTAGTATGTATTGGTAATCAACTGGATTACCAAAAATTCGTAAACAAATAGTAAAACCAAAATACTAAATCCAGTTGTAGAAGGCATTGATTCACCTACTTATATACTCTCAAAGCATTTACACAATTCCCTAAATTGTTTATTTGGCTTGACCTCCTCTTTCTTCAAAAATTCTGTTGATTTAGTTTCGAGTGTCAACGACTTATATATTCAGTAATAGGAAATTATGGCTAGTCTTGATGTCGTTTCCCTCTTCACAAATGTGCCTACAGGAAAAGTTCTTACTCTCTTAAAAGATAAATTATCAATAAAACTAATGTCTTAATTAACCATTTTATGTGTTCTAGTTATTTCCAGTTTAAAGACAATATTTACAAACTGAATTTTGGTTTAGCCATGGGCAATCCTTTATCTCCTATACTAGCAAATTAATATTTAGAATCTTTTGAGAAAAAAGCTATCTCTTCATTCCTATCGAAACCTAGGTCGTGGAAAAGATATATACATAACATATTTGTAATATGGAGTCATGGACCTGATTCTTTAAAGAATTTCCTAGATCGTCTTACAGTCAACACCTAAAAATCCAATTTATTGCAGAATTATAGATTGATGGCTCTCTCTCCCGTTCCTACGTGTCAAAGTCACTCATGTATCTGAGATATTGACGATCTCGATTTATAGAAAATCCATTCACATCAACAGATATCTCCATATATATATATATATATATATATATGACAGAATGATCATTGACTCGGTTAACATACATAGTTTATGAAAAAAAATTGAATGACTAGAACCGAGATTTAATTAAAAAGGTTTTAATATAAACACACTACTAGTTTCGGCCTGTAACAGCCTTCTTCAGGTGACATTATAAAAGAAAAAACACTAAACATTGAGGGTTAAAAGACTATGAACAACATAGACAGTCTTTATACATAATTAGCATTAAACGTTGTAGTTGTATTTGAAGCTGTTCTTTCATTTGTTGCATTGTTGGGAGAGTGCGTGCTTGCTGCATCAAGTGATGCAGCAAGCACGCACTTTTGGTTATTTCGTTTTTAATGTGCATCTGAAGAAGGTTGATACAAGTTGAAACTAGTTGTGCTCTTAAACTTTGTTTTCATATTTCTCGGTTTCTAGTCATTCAATATTTTTTTAATACATCAGTTATATTTATTCGGTGAGTAGATATGTCCATGTTTTTTTGACTGACTGAAACCGAGAGCACAACACTTAAAGGAAATGAAAAACCATAAAACACTGTACCATTATAATAACAGACTTGTAAACTGAAGTTAAGTCTGAATTATCGTTATAGTCCGTGCTATAGTTCTATTGTTGTTTACATGCGAGTCTGAGTTCACGCGTACGCCAGCATCTAATATTAGAACTATGCGAGTCAGGTAGACTATAACTGAGGTTGCTGTTGATGTGAGAAGAGTCTGAGATAATTTCTTTGGATTCCACTATCTTTTGACAAAAGAAAAATTTAAACATTCATCAGCTTCAGATTTTACCATTTCTGAAGAGTTAATTCGTTTAGCAAAATCTGATAAAAATAATGAATAAATATTTTCAGTGTTTTTCTTGTCGGTGGGAATCCCCCTGTTTATATGTAAATAGCATATTAAATAACTGAAAATTTAATATTGCATTATTTTAAACACTAAAATTAGACTAAAAATTATATGGTAAATTAATACACATGTTAAGTGCTAGAGTTAGAATTGGACTTCTGTTACGATTATTGACAACTGCAGCTCTTAGACTCATAGATGACTACAGTGAGTTGAGTTTTGCCTTTTTTTTCTTTTCATATTTGTTGTACATGTGTTAATTTAGCGGTTTTACATTGAGTTCATATATGATAATAAGGTAGTAATATCGTAAAATTCCCAAAATAAAGTGAATCGAAAGCAAATAAAAATTTAGTACTTTTTTTTTTCACATCTAGTACCTTTTGCCTACATAAGTTAGTACAAAATATTTTTGCTGGGTAGTCACCCTGGAGCGTGCTTGCTGTGATTCTATTGTATGAAATGTCTCTCTGATGCTCCTCTAGTCGTAGGACGATTGACTTCTCAATCTGGCCATAGTATGGCCTCACATAATCACATATTATTTTATATACATCGGGGAACTGAAGATGATTATGAGCTTGTTTTGGGTGGCTTAGAACTTATCTTAGTTTTGGAAGAGTTGAAAAAACGTTTCACTATTAAATTATTGCAAAATTCTTCCTAGTTTCCGGGAAAGGTAAAGAAATTTCTAATAACCCTTGGGGTTGTTAGGAATCTCTGTATCTAAGTTGCCCGATTCTTTAAAAATCTCAATCTTCAGGAAATCAACACATACAAATAGATACCTACATTCATCCTCGCATCACTATTCTGCATAGAATTTAGGCATCATTTCCACATTTCCGATGAAGAAGAACTAAAAAATGAACTAAAACATCTAGAAAGAACTTTCTCTAATAATGGATACTCTTCCGAAAACATCAAGAGGCAACTATACCAGCGCCCTGGAAACAACACAGAGATTCCAAACAACACAATGGGCCACACCAGCACATCTCTAAAAGTACATAAGATAGATTTCACCAGGACAAAAAAAAAAAAACACCAATGAAGGCATTATCATTCGACCACAGACAATCGCTAACAACCGCGTAATCAGCAAATTCATAGACGAAAAAACAGTCCCATAAAACCCTTGAAAAGCGGGAAAAAAAAGCTAATGGTGGTTCGCCATATCACTGAATCAGTCACAACCGAAGAAATGGAGGTGGATTTCCAGAATCACAGGTTACAGTCATCCAAGTTAAACCGCATGCTGAGAGGAGACAAATGGCCAATGCCACTTGTGCTGGTTGAAATCAATAATAACAGCTGTCAATAGTTGAAATCAATAATACAAGAATGTGGCTGTCCTCTTCACGAGGAAATGAGCACATCCTGAAAACGAGTCGGCTAGGCACGGAAATCTAGCTGCTCCTACAAACCGATGATCACACCAATACCGCGTAAGCTGGGGACACACGCTGACTTGAACGTCAAAAAATAAAAATAAAATGAAATAAATAAAAAATCATACCAATCATACAAAGCAAATGCATTTGTATGGCTTTTAGCTCTCCATGGTTCATGAGAAATACATAGCTTAACCAAAAAGCCGATATCCCGGATATCGCAAACTTCCTACGCAAATGCAGACTTTTTTTTTTTTTTTTGCAAATACAGCCATCCATTCTAACCGATTAATCCGCGAGGAAGTGGACTAAAATGAAGATATATCGTCAAGATACCAACGCCCCAAAACCGTACTACTCAAGTAAGTATGAAATGCGCTAATAATGAGCCCACGATGGGCAAACCAATAGAGTGCTCAATAGACAAACCACATTTCATTTTTTTAAAGAAACCGATTAAGGGATAAAGAACCAAAGGTCGAGTCTATCTTTACAGAAGCATTAACTGTTTTTAAAAGCTTCATTATGTGTTTATGTGTTTATGTACATATTGGATGCGCTTATTGCTAGCGATTCAGAGTAATGTAATTTGGATTAATTTTCTTGGAAATCAATGATAATAACATTTTCGACTTCAGAAGTATGTTTAAATTGCATTGCATATAAGGATATTTCAGTATTTTGATTGTTTCTGGCAAGTTTTTATTTGTGGTGGACAGCAGTTAGTCAGGTATGAGAATATTACAATCTTGAAAGTGTTCAGACGAGATTTGATAAAACGAATGGTGGAACCAAGATATATCAGATGTCGCATCCTGATTTGCAGTTAAACTTATAGACTACATTATAGCATAGTAGCATGTCCGCCTTAGTTATTGTGGTTCTATATTTTAGTAAATTTTGTTGTTTGTGGTGAAGACAATTCTGTAATATGAATAATCGTTTTTTAGCTTTATAGATGTTGGAAGTATGGAAATTTTAAAGCTATATGTAGTGTTCATATGCGGGTTTTGAGAAGATATCTGATTTTGCATTGTGAAGAGTTAAATGAATTATGTTAATATGGCAGACTTTTCGGTCATAGGAGGTGAAATGCAAATAATTTCCAATAATTGTAGGTTTGTGGTATGCTTTAATACTGATATGGTGATCGAATCTAATGAGGATAAAATTCAAGAAGTTTATAGTTTTCCGAGAATTTTAATCTCGGGCTAAAGGTGTTGGATGAACGGGCTAACCGATATATAGTACGTCGTCCACATATCTACTGTAATAGGCGATGAACACAGAGTAGAGAGGGGAATATGGAATTGTGTTTCCATATGGACAAGAAAAAATTCAGCATGTGTTTCTGGCTCATGCAAAGACCAAAACATTGTTCGTTTGCTGAGATTATTAATCTTATTAGAAAGAGCATATTTGTAGGAGATAAATTCAAAGTTCATAATTAGCTTTGTTTTTTCAGGGTTTATTTATATGCTGTTTTCAATCAGCCAATTAGATCAGATTGATGTCGTGTTGCATATTTGTTTAAGGTTTGTTTGCAACTAATGTCGCGCGCTTTCTGTTTAACACACACACAACTAATGTGTGTGTGTGTGTTAAACAGAAAGGGAAACGGAACGGTTCCTTGTGGTACTTCACAGGTTAGCGGTAACTCATTGCGCTGATCCTACAAGTGTGAGGTGCTTTCTGCTTTCCACGTGTGCTTTGAACCACTGGAGTAGACGACCTCCGATTCCATGTGTTTGTTTTTTCAATAAGGTTTTGTGTGTTAGTGTGTCAAACGCTTTCGTTAGGTCAATAAGAATGATTAATAATATTCTGTTTTTATCTAACGCAACGTTTATTAGATCTGTGTAATCTTCTAGGAGTGCTGTTGTCCGTCTATATTTCGAAAACCATGTTACTTTTTTCAGATTATGTGGATTTTTTCGTGTATGTAGACAGTTTGCGATACACAGCGCACTATATAATTTGATTGATTACGGAAAATGTGGAGATAGGTCTGTAGTTACTTAGGTTTCTTTTCTTTCTTTCTTTTTTTTTTAGCGTTTATGTATGGGAGTGATTAATGCAGTCTTTAGTGTTTCTGGTTGAAATACTGAGAATGAAAATGACAAGCTTTTGAGTGGCAAGGACGAAATCTTGCAACATTAGTTTGATTACTTGGCTAACCTGTTCTCAGAAAATAGTAGCTTTAATAATCAATACTTTAAAAGACTTAATACAAACGACATAATACAAAAGACTTAATACAAACGACATAATACAAAAGACTTAATACAAACGACATAATACAAAAGACTTAATACAAACGACATAATACAAAAGACTTAATACAAACGACATAATACAAAAGACTCAATACAAATCTCGTTGCATGAAGGAGATTTCCCTATTTTAAGTGAAGTAGAAGAAATAATTAGTTCTTTGAAAATAGGAAACTCGTTAGACACAGAAGGAATACTTCAGAACAACTGAAAGCAGGGGAGATCATCTATCACAGATTCCCTACTCAAAATGTGTTAAGATGTGTGGAACAATGAATTATAGCCTAAAGATTGGTGCAGATCTGATCCGATTCTTATTCCTAAAACAGGTAACAGGACAAAATGTAGCAATTAAGAACCTATCAGTATAATCAATATTCCAACAAACTTTTCCTATAAATTTGGGACTGAGAGAAAACTAGAAAGTAAATGTTCACAGAACCAACCAGGATTCCTTAAAAACAAGAGTACCTCAGAATCATTTATTTACAATACTCCTCACTGGAGAATATGTTCAACAGAATAAAACACTATATCAACATTTTATAGATACATAGGACTTCGATTCAGTGAGGCATTGTGGAGAACATTGTACCAATATAGAATAGAGAATAAAATAATAAAACTAATTAAAACTCTTTATCGTTCCTCAGAAATATCAATAGAAATCAATAGTAACTATGGCAAGCCTTTCAAAATGGAAATAGGAGTATCAAGTCTCCATTCTTTCGTCAATGCTTTTAACCTTTATTTGGACTATACACTAGTGTTCAAAAGCTAAGGACAAACTACATTTTTATATACGAAAAAACTTCCATGATTTCAACCAAATGTAGAAATAAATTCATTGCCAGCATAATAATATATTATATTGTTACAAGAAAAGTGTGTTATCAGGTTCCAAGAAATTCAATTGCAGTACGTTTTGGCAAAAGGTATAAATTTCTTAAGGACGAAGTTAAGGAATTAATGTACATTACTTACAGAAAACTATGTGAAGACGTATTTCAGTATGAAATATGTACACCACGAATTGTGATGCAGCTCTCAAACGTCGCCATACATACAACCAAGTGATTCAGGAGTTCTTGAAGCAAGCTGACTCACTCCTCCTTCAGTGGAAGGATAAACTTTGTTTGTTTTCTAGAGGGGTATTTCGAGCAGGAATATGTCTCCCTATTGTATCTTAATTATGTTCTGGGGAGCGTGTTCGCCACTCAATTCGATTAATATCCTCGGTCTCCAGAAGTATCTCCACTTCTCGCGTACAATGTGGTATGGAATTGTTATCGGTAAAAATGAATTCTTCGCCTACAGCATAATAGAACAATCGAACATGACATTGAAGAACTTCGTTACAAAATCGTAACACCAGTCATAGTCCCTTTTTCTAGCACTTGTAGCTTATTGCGTCTATTAAGAATAATTCCTCCCCACACCATCTCTCCACCACTGCGTATTTAACCTTTTCAAGAATATTCTCGCAATGGTAAAGAGTGCCACTTTCACACCAGATCAAGTGTCGTCTAGAATCGTAGGAAAGACTAAAACAACTGTCATCCGTAATATCAACGGTATTACAATTTTAATATGCACTTGGCATTCCATGATAACCTTGATGTCCATAGACGTCTTGGCCGGTAGCGTGGTTAACAACTAAATCCTGCACTTCTGAAACTTGTTTACAAGATATTCGACACTGGCGCTATTCCCAAACAACTAAAATCCGCGATAGTTACACCTCTCTACAAACACAGAAAAAGAAATGATGTTCATAACTACAGACCAATTGCTAACTTGACTGTCATCTCTGAACGTCTTGAAAAAAGTAATAAGCACAAGACTACAAAACTACTTACAGAAATACGGTCATCTCATAAAGGCAGTACGATTTCCAGACAACGAAGAACACAACTATGTTATTAGAGGACATTCCAAACGAACGAACTAAATAAAGTTCTTGATAAAAACAAATTTGCTATCCTGAAATTCTCCTCTTTTTACCTTGGCTTTGTGCAGCATCGAACAAGAAAAACTGTATCTAGTACTGACTGAAAACGTGAACTGCTCTTTCTAACTCTGAGTAATTCACTCCAAAGTTTCATAGTTCTAAGCGCGCATGAATGAAGTATATTCTATCTTTATGGATCAAATACTGTTGGTCAGACTGCATCTATTTTCATCTACCCCTAAAGACAACGTCCAGCTCATAATTGGATTAACTGGTATAGCAAGGGCACCACCTCCCCACAGCTGCTATTGGGAGGTAAAAATGTCATAAGAAACAACCCTCTGAAATCTGATTCCATGGACGCATCACTTCTAGAAACAAGCAGCAAAACTGTAAGTACATTAATTCAAAATTAAGTAGATATTGAATACAACATTATTTCTTAGCCGAATAAGAAACTCAACGATAGGATCTTATCCAAGCCTATCTTTGGGTTTCTTATTCGGCTAAGAAATAATGTGGTATTCGATATCCACTTAATTTTGAATAATTTTACTTCACCGAAGTGAAGCCTGTTGGCTCTTATTTCAGTAACTGTAAGTACATTTTCTTAAATTTTGTAAACTTAACAGTTCAATAGAAAGTTATAATATCAAAAAAAAATCAGCTAACGCCTTTTTATTCCCGTATACGGGGAGTAGGCGAGGCCATTTAGCCCTATCTAACTTTTGGAGACTGAGTGGGCAGTTCAATCTCCATTGGTACCAATCAGAGATATATGGCCCAAGGCTATCACTAATTAAACTGTACACAGTGAAGAGAGACGGCTCAAATGTGCCGCCATCTCGTGGTCCCTAACCCTACCACAATGTATTTAATGTCTGAAATAATGTGGGTTCTACGGTCGATTTTCTTGAGTTTACAGGACGAAAAATCCGCTTGCCCGTGCCAGAGATCGACTAACTCGAGAACCGGTCGAAAAAAAAAGCTTTGAAAAATTTTTTCTAGTCGCCGACTAGACTCGAAACCAAGTCTTCCTTCGTGCGGCCAAGCGCCGTGGCGTACAAATGCCACATACACTGAGCTACACAGGCTCTAGAAAGTTATAGTAATACTTTAATAATATATAATAAGTTATAATAATAATACACTTCGAATAATATTAAGATGGAGACAAGGAACGAATTAGAATTCGATAAAGCCATCGATTTGCAGCATAACGTTGGAAAAGTAAGAAATGATTTAAAAAAGGACATACTGACTACGGTGAGAGAACTAAGGTATTCATTAAAATGAAAAATGAAACTAAAGTATCAATAGAACTACAGATTATTACAAACAACCAGGAACAGGCTAACTTAGTTCAACCTATACTCGCAATTCGCTAAAAACAATGCTAATAACAAAGACGAATCTGAAAATAATTCTTGCATAAATTAATAGTGAAACCCATAGCTCAACTAAACAGCAAAGAAACCAAAAATCTCACAAAAGAAAAATAGACCCGACAAAAATCAAAATCGGAATCACAAAAATGAAAAGTATTATAAACGGAGGAGTCTTAATTGAATCCAAAGAAAAGGCCGACATAGACTTGATATATAACGAAATCTCTAAGGAATGCAAAGAATCGTTAGTAGCAAAGTAAGAAAGCCTGTAAGAAACATCTTTCAAGGCTAATTATCGTACATAATTAGCCTTGGAAGATGAAATTGATACGAACAATGCAATTAAATCAATTCCCATGCAGAACGAAAAACTCTTCAGTGGCGATAGAAAGATGACAGAAATTCATCATGACAATTAAAAAAAACCAACAAGGTAAACTTGATTATAGAAGTGGATCAAACGGTGAAGACGAAATTGCTGAAAACATGTAAAAATGCTGTGGAGAATTTGTCATTGTGCAGACTTCATAAACAGCAATAAATTTCACCATCATACACGCGATTGCAGGAGAAAAACCACCTGTCTATTTTGCTCTCAAGAACATAAGTTCAGCGAGTGCCCATGATATAAGTTCAAAATGAACTGCATAAATTGCCAAAATCACAACAAGCATGCCGAATCCAAAAAACCAAATACAAAAGGAACAGTTGAATAGCCTTTCAAATCAAAAGCTATTCAACATTAAGGAAAGACAGACCGGATCGTTCTGGCGGAGGTCTAGCCATACTCTCAACTACTAAACAGATTAAATATAAAGAAATATTATCAACTACATACAGCAATATAAATAGTAACACAGAGGCTGAAGCAATCAAGATATTTCTTTCAGAACGCATTATTACAATAGTCAATGCATATCACCGAGAAAACACAGATATAAACACAGAACTACTTAAGCAACTAAGTCAAACAATGTCAGAAACAAAGATCCTTTTATGTCTAAATGCCAAAAGCCCAACTTGGGGCTCTCCACAACTAGATCAGAAAGAAGCACAAATAGAGGACATAATTGATGATCTGAACCTTGGGATCATAGACAACAAGCAAAATACATATCTGTCAAAACAACGGGTTCAGTATCAGCATGAGATGTCAGTAGTAGATTATGAAACTGCAAATTTTACCCAATGGAAAATACTAAAGAATGCCATCAGTGGTTATAGACCTATTACCACAACCATTCACTTGCAGTTAGACCAAAAACCATAAAAAAAGAGATCTTGGAACTTCAGAAAAGCAAATTGGCCTTAATACACACAACTATTAGAAACATATTGCACTGACACACTCACTAGTAAAGAACGTGATCATCAGGTTGCTAGACTTAACTAACAATATACTCAGGAATGGTGAGGACTCAGGAAAAACAATTGGTTCCATTTTGGAAAGATCACAATATCAATGCTATGATCACCGAAAGAGATATCCCGTCCTTCCACCCCCCCCTCTGGACTTACTCAAACCTGAGACTCAAATTAAACAAAATGGTCAAGAGCGCTGACAATTCTTATGCCACTTCACTTAAGACTTGAGCTGGTATACCATCCAATCCCACAGATGTATTCACATTTAAACAATCGAGAACCTTTCCTTCTGAAGATACTTTATTAAGGACCTCAGAATGAGAGAATTAGAAACAGCAATTAGTCAAATTAACCCTAATAAATCACCTGGAATTGATCATATCTTTTGATAAATCACCCGGAATTGATCAACCTGCATATGATTAAAAACATGGGAGAAATACTGCCTTCTGAAGATATTTAACACTTCCTGGAATATAGGTAAACTGCCGACAATCTGAAAAAACATCAGTCATTATGCACTTACTAAAACCTAAAAAAACCCTAGTGACTGTAAAAACTTCAGACTAATAGCTTTGACTAATGCTCTCTGTCAATTAAATGGAAGCTCTTAAAAAAGCTTAATATCATCAAAAGGCTTTGTGGGACAATGGGGTGCAAAACCGAAGACACTCAAAACAACATACAGTATATGGCACTCATACATCCCACTATGGAATATGCTGCATCAATCTGGGCTCCAGCTTCTACTAGCTCAAAAGAAAAACTTGAGAGAGTACAATCAAGAGCAGCAAAAATTATTACAGGTGTAGTCTCATCCACAAATAATTTAAAAGCTCAGCACGAGGGTGGGATTCACATACCAGACAGAAGAAATTCCCCACAGTTAAATTCACTAACATAATCAGGAGCCAACAATAGGATCATACACAAATCAGGACTTTCGATGCCTGGACAGGAAAATCTAGACTAAAGAGCTCATCTACTTTACAATATGATCATGAAATTAGAAAACAAATCGACTTAGAGCTCCTGTTCATTGAAATAAGCAAAGAGCCATTCTTTTTCAAAGAATGGCTGTTTGGTTATGTCAATGGACAGGTGCTGATTTCAATCTTAAATTTTTTTAAATAGCCGATCCTTGTTCAAAAAAGGATTTACAACATGAAAATAAAGAAATGAATTTTATAGTGTACATCATTTAATTACTCTAAGCCATGTCATTCCCTACACTGATGGATCATCTGATGAAGTACTCGACCAAGGAGGTCAGGGGGTTTTTCTAACTCTATCTGCAGGGGAGCCATATAGGCAGAAAAGGTATTAAAATCCATAAGAAATTACTGAATTAGAGAAGTTCTACCTCTCTAATCCAGTAATAAGCGTTACAGAAGGAATAACCATCTACAGCCACTCAAAATCTGCACTTGAGGCATGGATAAACAAAATTTGCACAAGAAATTCATGAACAGCTTACACTTTAAATTTTAAAAATAAGAACTGTTCACTGCAATGGATACCAGTCCATGTAAATATTGAAGATAGCAGACAGACTAGCCAAAGAAGCAAGACATTTACCTCAATAATTACACCCACTATCAAGAAGCAGAATGAAATCAGCGAAATTAATGAAAATAGAGAAATGACCACCATCATCACCAGACTCAGTATGGAACATTTTAAAGGCATGAACATTCAGCTAGATGATACTAGAAGCTATGAAATATGCAAGAACTGCCCAGGAGTCGGACTAACATCTGCCCATATCTATTCTTGTCCAGCAATTGCCTCTACAGAAAATTGACAACAATCTTAGAGAAAAGCTCTACTCCATCAAAGATCAACAGATTGCCAAAGCAGTTCTACAAGCCCACCGTCATATCTAGAAGCTCTTCAACGGACTCGCAACAATAACAACAACCAACCACTCTCCATGCAAAAAAGTCTTGCTACATTCTCTTACGTTCCACCTTTATACAACTTCCAAGAATGACCTCTTGTCTTTTGTCTCTATCCCCTGCCATTCTTCAACCCTTTGAAAATATCCTCGGTATCTATTTGATAAACACCCCGTACCAATTCCGCCCCTCTGACGCCTATTGACTAACGTCTGTAATTTACATTCTCTCAACCTGTCTTCATAGTTAGCATTCCACAGTCCCGATGTTGGTTTTATCATTCGCATCTGAACGTTTTCCACAGCTTGTTTCTCACCTAGGAATGCAGGTGACCAAAGCGATGCGCAGTAGTCCAGATGTAGTCTAATCAAAGCCTTGTACAGTGGAATGACCACATCCTTATCTCTACTTATATATAGATCTGCATGGCCCCTACAAGGGTGGGGGCCATGCAGATCTATATATAAGTTGACAGGGCTCTAGCCTGAGGGCCCGTCTTGTCGGGTCGACCAGTTAAGTGAGACTAACAAAAGACAAAAAGAAACTTTATAAAATATGAATGAATATGTGCCGAGAGGGCTACTACAATCGCTTCCAACCCATTATCCATATTTTCAGACTTATGGTTACTCTTCTGAACATCCCATTCGAAACGATTTACTTTAGTTTTCAGTTTTCGTTCGCCTGTCTCACTTTCTTCTTCAATACTGAACACAATTAAAGGCTTCAAAAAATATTTCAGATCTTATAATGGTATGCTAATGACAATGTTTTGGCACAAAATATTAGCAAATATTGACAATAAGAACATTATGATACAAAGTAAAGGAATATCTCTTGTGGTCACTCCGCACTTATAAGAGAATTAGTGCAAGAGATACAACACCTACTTGACTCGTGGGAAAGTGTTGTCCAAGAAGCAAAAGTAGTTGTTGAAGCAATCGGTGTGCAACCTCAATTTTGCGAAAATTTAGAAACTACTGTAGAATCTGAACAAGATTACAGTATTGGATTTCATTATGAATGATTTAAAAACAAGATTTGAAGCAGCAGATAATATACTGTATGTGAATTATTCTCACCTATTTTAAATTTCCACAACTTGGACGATGGTCAGCTTATCGCAAAAGCAGCAAACCTTCTGAAAACGATCTGTCAGAAGAGTTACGGAATGAAATTCTTCGCCTTAAAAGTATTCATAAGATAGTTTTTGACATAGAAACAAGTCTGGTGAGACTTCTGAACGCAATTTATGACAAAAACCTGCAAAATATATTTGCCAATATCTGCCTCGTCATGAAACTATTTTACACAATACCGGTTACTGTTTTTCAGCTGAGAGATCATTCAGCAGACTGGCCAATTCATTGAAAACATGGCAAAGAAGCACAAGCAGTCAAGAACGACTTAATCACCTAGCAATATTGTGCATCAAAAATGATTGGGCTAAGTGAATTGATTTTACTGACATTATTGATAAATTTGCGTCAACAAAAGCTAGAAAATATACTTTGCAGTAATTTTGAATATTATTAATAGTTTGTATTATGCAGATGTTTGGCATTTTTTTAAAATAAATATTACTTTTGTGTTATCATTTAAACTAATTGATCCAAAATCATGGAGACTGCAAAGCAATGTGTTGTCCTTAACCTTAAGTAGGGGGGGGTCGCCAAAAATCCTGCTTCAGGATGTGGAGGCCATGTAGATCTGAATATGCCATCACTGATCAACTTTATTTTAGAACTTCAATGATTTCATAAGATGGGAATACGTGCTTCATGACGATTATTAATTTGAACGTTTCTGTAACCACTCCTTTATTTTTTTTTTTGTAAAATCATTTGAATACGAACACCATAAAGTATTTAGCGCCCTCTAGTTGCTGCGTTCTGCGCATGCTTTATGTATAGAATTGGTAACAGAAAGTTGTGTGGTTTTTTTGTATTAGTGTAAGCGAAGTATTTGCTCAAGTTTTGTTCTCGTTTAGGAAAAGCATTAATTACCTTGATTTCTGTTAAAAGTAAAAACTTATCAGCGATGAATGCTTAAATGCCAAAATACCAAATGGGCTTGAATATTGCCATCTTTCTCTGTAATTCACATTGAAAGTAAGCCTCAGCAACTCAGTAAGTTTATTCTTTTGGTGTGTAACTGTGTTCTCTTTTGGTAAGTATGTAATTGTGGCATCTACATAACTTTTATGATAAGTTTTATTTTTTATTAATTTAAACAGTTTCCAATAAGCTATGTCAGTGTGATAACTTTAGCATCAACGCTTATTTTGTTTTCCATGTCGTTTCATCCCATCCTGAATATATTTTATTATTTATTTATTTATTTATTTTTAAGTTAATGAAATATCTTTTCTAAATGGAATGTCAAACTTTGGAATTGCTTGTTAGCGTTGCTTCATTATAATGAAGTTTTATTTATATATTTAATTTCTTAATTGGATAATTTGATTTGCTACTTCAATAGAGCCCTGAATTTTCTAAGGGAAGCCTTTACTCTGTGCTTTATTTATTAATTTATGAATAATTTTTGCCTTTTTTTCAGGTTTGTGTATAAATTGAAGTATCTGGATTAGTAATGCCAAGATATATATCATTGAGGTTAAGCTCCCCAGACTGAACATTTAAATAAATTAATGTAAATTATTTCAGAAATTATTCAGACTTCAGAGGTGAATATATTTTATTATTATTATTGTTTTGCTTTAGAAATGATTATTTTTAGTTTTCAAGTTAGTGTGAAGTAATAGTTAAATAACATAATGAGTTAAATTGTAGTATACAAGACATTATATTATTGTTTTAATCCTTTACCCATGCATGTACAAAATGTGTATATGAAGAGATGACATTAAATTGTTCGAGGAGTATGTATAATGTTTAGCAGACTTTTTTTTTTTTTTTTTTTCAATTGCTATGTGAAGAGTCACTACCCAAAGTGGTTTCCTCCTTTGTTGACAGCACCTTTATGTTTCAAACTCCCATTGACGAGATGTCAACAAAGGAGGAAACCATTTTGGGTAGTGACTCTTCACATAGCAATTAAAAAAAAAAAAAAAAAGTGAATACAGAAGTTGCATTTTTGATTATATACAGTGGTTCCAGACCATTGTATAGTGCAGCAGTTTTCAACTTTTTTTTTTTTTTATCTTGCAGTGCATTAAAACTAATTACCAAAATTCTATGGCACACCATTCAATCATTAAGAAATACATCTTGCTTCATTTGCCAGTTTTTTTTTTTTGCCACATACAACACATGGGATGCGGTGGATTATCTTCACTTGAAATAAAGCTGAGTGACAAATAATCTCCATTGCATTGGCAGACAATGGTTTTAGATATGCTAACATCACTTTTTACTTCATTGTCATCTAATTTTCATTTTTTAACACGTTCGCTGCCAACTACGAGTATACTCGTAGTGGGTAAACCTGCTTCACAAGCCAGCTATGAGTATACTCGTATGACGCTTACCGCCGGGAACGAGATTATTGTAGTGACCTTGAAGAAGTGAAAATGCTTGGCTTGTGGGGCTAGCATCAAAACTGTGTATTCTCATAGACCGTATATGCTCTGTACAAGCCAACTACGAGTATACTCGTAGGACGCTTACCTCCGGTAACTATATTATCGTACTGACCTTGAAGAAGTGAAATTGCTCGGCGTAGGGGAACAGACCATGCCGAAGTAGCGTGGCAGCGAACGTGTTAATTAGGAACTTGTCCATGTTTGCCAGCATGGCTGGCTGACTGAGTGGTTAGTGTATCCACTTTCCAGCCAAATTACACACAACTATTAGAAACATATTGCCACATATGTTTCTAATAATCTAACAAATTATTAGAAACATATGTTTCTAATAATTTATGTTTCTTATTATGGATGATTGTGATTGTCTCTGGAAATACTAGTGGTGGTCAGCAGTAGATTGCGTTGGTGTAGTTGCAGTCATTTTGTGGATTGAGTGGTGGAGAGTTGTAGAGTAGGTACCCTCTCTCGATGAGTCTTTGGACTCCCTGGAGGTGTCAAAATAATAATAATAATGTTGAATGGATCCTTATAAAGAAAATATAAAAATCAACCAATCTTTAAAAAAAATGTTACTGGTCTTGTAACATTTTAAAAGTGCAGCACTCATAGTTTTTGCTAAAATTCAACAATGTTGAAACAACAAAACAGATCTTACAGAATTGAAACCAATTCAGCTGTGTCAGTAAGAAAAATGCTCAAAGATTTCAGTTGTTCACTGATTAAACCTGTCTTATCTTTATATGGTGCTGACACTATGCTATAATTGTCACACAAGTGGAGGAACCCATAAACATATACAATGATGGATATCTATAACAACAAGTATAATAAATCTATATACCGGTATAATCATAAATTTTATCACTCTTAACAATTCCATTCGACGAAATATAAACATTGGGACTCCTTATATACTTTGTAGGTAAAATGCACAAAAAACGTACATCAATTTTTATTTCTTCATATTTTATAATTCAAAATCTTGTGGTACACCTGTGAGCCTTTCACAGCTCACTGGTTGAAAATTGCTGGTATAGTGAATCACTGCCTTCTCCCCTCACACATTACATGCATTAGATTAATGTAATGGTTTAATAGCATTTTTAAGCAGTCATATATATGCGTGAATAAAGCATTCGTTGTGAAGCCTTGCAGACAAAAAAAATTTAGAATAATTTTCATCAACAAAAAAAGTTATTCTGAATATTGGCTTAAGGAAACACATTGACCAGTTTTGGCTATCAATCAACATGCTTAAAATGTAATAGGTTTATGCATCTTTTCACTGGAAGCAATAGAACCCGTTTTTTGAATTATATTGCCAGTATTAATGACATTAAAATAAAATAAGTTATAAACAGTTTATAATTTACAGCAAAGCAACAGAACAGAGATATAGTAAGCAGGGACATTGTAAATAAACTGAGATCTTGAATACTAAGCATAAGTTGAGTCACTGCACCATCATATTTCTAAAACTTACTATGAATAAATATGGTGTTGTATAAATGAGCATCAGTCATAATTGAAAGAAAACATTATATGAGCAAATCACTGTAAGGAGGATTAATACTGATGACTATTCATATAACAAAATGGTATATCACTATATTATTAATAATCCTGGATTAGAGGTAGTTTTTTAAACAGTAAATTTTTTTTTATTTTTTTTTATTTTTTAAATCTGACTTACAAATGATAGTTTGCACGATATTTAGCACAGCAGTGCCAAGTGTGGGTAAAGTGTGAAAGAAAAAATTTGTGATATGCATATATTTGTATTGAATTGTTAATCTTTTATAGTGTGTTTAGGAGGGACAGAGAGAATAAAATGGGGGGAGGGGTATTATTGATGATAGCTGATGAACTGCAGCCAAGGAGAATTGAAGTTGTATCGCAGGATAGTGAAAGGAGCTCATTTGAGGCTATTTGGTGTGAGATTGAGACTGGCAGAATAAAATATACAGTTAGGTGCTGCTATAGACCAGGTGATGGAATAGATGGTGGAGATAGTATGCATAGGGAAATTGATGAAATGAGTGGAAGGAGGGTAATTATTATGGGGGATTTCAACTATAGTAAGATTGATTGGAAGGAGGATAGGACACATGTGAGGAAGGAAAAGGATTTTATTCAATTATTAAGGGATAACTATCTGAGACAGCATGTAATTGAAAATACTAGGGGTGTGAGAGTGCTTGACCTGGTAATAGCATCTGAGAATTTGACTGTAATGAATATGACCATGTTGCCACTTATTGGTGAGAGTGATCATAAGGTCTTGACCTGGGAGGTGGCTAAAGGTGTGGAATTTTCGATTAAGACAGGGTATATGTGGAATTACCGTGCTGGCAAGTATGACAAGCTTAGGAGATTGCTTGGATCAGTGCCATGGCATGTACAACTGCAAGGGCTGGACGTCGATAGAGCATGGGAAGTGGTCAAGGAGCATTTACAGGAGGTTATGGCTGATTGTATACCTAGAGTCCGAATAGTAAAACAAGTAGGGGTTAAATGGATGAATAACACCATTAAGCTTGAGCTGTAAAAAAAGAAACAACTGTGGAAGGAATTTAAAGAAAGGGGTGACCTGTAGGCACACGAACGGTATAAAGTGCAGGCCAGAAAGGTAACGAGTGTAGTAAAAAAAAGCAAAAGCGGATTATGAAAGAAAACTAGCTTTGCTAGCAAAAGAGAATCCAAAACAGTTCTTTCAATATGCTGCAAGCAAGAAAAAAACTGTACACGGCAAAATGATTTTAAGGAATGACGATGGTAAGGAGGTCACTGAATCAGTCGATATAGTGGAGTTACTGAGCGCACACTTTGCAAAAGCATATCATCCAGGTGGTGACATTGAAAAAATGAAGGAACCATTAGTTTATACGGGAATAGTGATGAATGAAGTGGAGGTGACTAGTCTATTACAGAACCTTAATGTGAACACATCTGTGGGATTGGATGGTATACCAGCACGGGTCTTGCGTGAAGCGGCCAAGGAATTATCAGTGCCCTTGACCATGTTGTTTAATTTGAGTCTCAGGTCTGGTTTAATCCCGAAGGTGTGGAAAGAGGGGAAAATAGTTTCACTGCATAAAGGATGATCCAAGACTACGGTTGCAAATTACCGACCGATCAGCATATCAGGAGTCGTTGTCAAGGTCTTGGAGAAAGTAGTCAAGGGAAAAATACAGGAATGGATTGATGAAAATGAGATACTGTACAGGGGACAGCATGACTTTGTGAAGGGTAGATCATGCTTCAGTAACTTGCTCAAGTTTTTTAACAAGGCGACGGCTGAACTGGATAAGGGAAATGGGTTTACAGTGATACTGCTGGACCTGCAAAGGCGTATGACAGGATACCACATGGAATACTAATCCGTAAACTACAATATATGGGAATGGATATAGGGTTTGTGAGATGGATAGGTGGTTGGTTGATGGAGAGATATCAAGGAGTAGTTTATTCAGGAGTAGAGTCCAAAAGACGGCCTGTGACTAGTGGTGTGCCGCAGGGTTCTGTTCTTGGACCACTGCTGTTTAATCTGTTCATTAACGATATAGGGAAGGATCTAAGTGGAACAATTCATTTGTTCGCTGATGATGCAAAGTTGGGTAGGGCAGTAGTGAATGCAGAAGATGTCAAAGTCTTGCAGGATGACTTAGATAGATTGGAGTTCTGGGCTAAGGAGAATGGATGTCAATTTAATGTGACAAAATGTAAGGTTATGCATTTTGGGGTGAAAAGATTAGCAGCAGTATACCACATTGGTGGAACTGTACTCCAAGAGATTGATCAGGCCAGGGACTTGGGAGTGTTGGTGGATAGGGAGATGAAGTTTAGGGGGCACATTGCAAAAGTAGCTAAATCAGCTCATCGACTAACTTGGTTGTTGAAAAATACTTTGACGAGCAGAGACAAGCAAGTTATTGTACCTCTGTACCGAGCCTTGATAAGACCTCATCTCGACTACTGTGCCCAGATTTGGTCGCCTCGGTTCCTTTTATGGAGAGGAGGTGGAGAGGATCCAGAGGCGAGTGACTAAGATGATAACAGGTCTATGGAATGAACCATATGAGAACAGGTTGAAGATTTGTGGATTGCAGAAACTAGTTGATAGGCAGAGGAGGGGAGATATGATTGAGACATTCAAATTGCTAATGGGATTCTATAGGATTAATTCAGAAGATATTTTTGAGATCAGGACTGGTGGTGGGAGAACTAGGGGACACCTATGGAAGCTGGGCAAGAGTGTGGTTAGCAGGGGTGTTAGAGCTGGGTTCTTTACTTTTAGAGTGGTAAATGAGTGGAATAAGCTGCCAGAGTCTGTTGTGGGTGCTATGACGGTGAACGAGTTCAAGGCAAGGTATGATAGATACTGTGAGAATGTAATCACATAGTTGTGTGGACATGATGCTTAGGGCCTCCCTCGATGAGTCTAAGGACTCCTGGAGTCGCCCGAAATAATAATAATAATGTATGAATGTGAGTAGTAGTAGTTTAATAAGTTTGGAGGTGAATGGTAAATGGCTATTGACTAGCAGCTGTTCTTGTTTTGGATGAAAGTGAAGGAATAAAAGGCCAATTCAGCAGAAACCATGAAAGTATCTATAGAAGAGGCACACAAGGCAGAAACTAAACATCTTTGAAAGAGAAACTCAAGTGATTCTGTGAGATGTGGAGGGGGGGGTCATCATTTAATCTGATTCTCTTCTGAATAATATCAAGCAGTACTAGCTAGGCTTTGAGTGTACCACCCCTAATGCAGAATTCCATGTTTGAGTGGATTTTACATTTGTGATGTGTTAATAGTTGTATAGAGGAAAAGTAGTGGCATGTGCAGAAAAGTATGATATTTTGGTGGCTGTAGAAATTACTGCTGAAATGTTTATTAAGGGGAAGTGAAACGAAATCTTTCTTTTTGTAGGAAATTATGCAGGATCATGTTTTAGTAGTATTGAAGTTTACAAGGTTATTCTTGTGCCATTGAAAAATAGTGACATTACTTTTACTTGATGCTGCTAATGATTGGGCACTATAAACCTTGTCAGATGAGAGGAAAGAGTGGAGTGTACCATCATTAGAATAGCTATGGACAGGATCTAGTCAGTGAGAGGAGCTCTGTGTATAGAAGGAAGAGAATGGGTGAAGTGCAGATCTCAGTATATTCCTCCATTGGGGAGGGGGATCTGAAGAGTGAGCAGCCAGAGAGAGAGAGAGAGGAATCTGATGATCAGTTGCAAAAGGTTAAAAGCAGACCATGGGATGATAGTGTGCTGAGTAGACATGTGCCAGACCTGATCAGACTAACTATTCAATTAATTGTGTGCCTCTTCTATAGATACTTTCATGGTTTCTGCTGAATTGGCCTCTCATTCCTTCACTTTCATCCAAAACAAGAACATCTGCTAGTTAATAGCCATTTACCATTCACCTCCAAACTTATTAAACTACTACTCGCATTCATTCATTCCATCTGTGTTCTCTAGAACAGCTTCCCTCACTGTCTTTCCCAAAGACTAACTATTCAATACAAATATATGCATATCACAAATTTTTTCTTTCACACTTTACCCACACTTGGCACTGTTGTGCTACAGATCTTGCAAACTATCATTTGTATGCCATCAGGATCAGATGCCTTGTTATTCAGGCTTCCTTTGATTTCCTTGTGGAAAACTAGAGGTGACATGGAGTGAGTGGTTCTTGGTAGATTGGAGTACTTGATCATCGTTGCAGGAATTGGAAGAATTTAATCATGTCAGTAGATCAGCCTTGTCTTCAGGTGATGTTATAATAGTACCATATGAGTGTGAGTAATGGAAGCCTATTGGCAAAAGTTGGTTGTGCCTGGCCTTGGTCAGAGACCAGTAGTCACGACTGCCATTAGAAGAACAAGAAGGCAAGTATGTGGCATTTGACCATTTCAGAATTGGATTTAGATTTTTGCAGTTGTCCAGAGCCATTGTAGGTTGAGTGTGATAATGAAGTTTTAGTCTCAAGCCATTTGTGATAAGCAACATTTTTTTGTATTTTTATGGACTGCCTTGGAAATCTTGTTGAAGAATCAAGGGTAGGATACATACTGGTTGGTAATTTTGGGTGGAATGAGGAATGAAAACCTTCATAGCAGTTATAATTACTTTTTTGTTATTCAGTCTGAGCAGGTGTTTGGATTAGGAGAACTGAAGCAATAATCAGACTTGAAAGGAGAATTCACAGAGGTCATCCCATTTGGTGCCAGATATGAGATGGAGAATTGCTGGGTGTAGGCCTTCTGAATTGAAGGAAACTTGGTCAGGTTGTTGTCCGAGTTACCAAGACGAGAACCGACATCCACAGTGTATTAGGAAGAGGTAAAGGATGTTGGTAAGATGGTAAGAACATCTGTTATTCTTGTATTAAGATGGACTGTCTCTCTCTTTGTTCATTTTTTATGGTGAATATCTCAGTATTCCTGCTTGCTTGATCAATGGAACATGAGAAGAGAAGCTTGTGGACATTCAAGTCCCCAAGGAAAATGATTTCACTGTATGGGTATTTTTACTAATCAAGCTTTAGAGATTACCACTCTGTTTTAATACCTATATGAATTTGGGTAATGATAGATATAACAAATGAATGCATATTTAAATAACTTTCATGGCTTACTCATGTAACAGAAATTGTATAGAATTTTATTCATGAACTCCACTATATTTCATCCAACATTACATAGACACATCAGGGAGACAGCCTGTTAACTACATTCAAAACAAGAATGACAATAATGACCCATAAATCATGCATATATTAGCCCATATCTCATTTGCAGCTGAAGTATAGGATATTACATTATTAGAGTTCAAAGGAACAATTGTAGAAAGTTGTGTAGATAAAAAAAATATTTTAAAATAATTATTAATTAAAAAAAAGTATGAACAATTAATAGTTATTACTTCCCAAAAAGTTGGATATTGGCATGCATTTTGATTCGTTATGGTTTGGATGATTTCATAGTGTTTCGCATGTTTCAAAGAAAAAACAATCAATTTGAACTTGCTGGAGTGAAGAAGTTTTGTCTTGTTCCAAAGAACTCTGCCTAGTGTCAATAGTGTGAGAAGCTAGACCAGGCTTGTCGAATTCCAAAAATATAACATAGTCTTAATGTTCTTCAGTTCTAATCAAGGCAGAATGGCTAGTCTGTTCACATCAGATGATAATTTACCATATAATTCATATATTCATTGGAATTTGACAAGTCTGGTCTTGCTTCTCACATATATTCTGGAAGAAGGATTATAATTATCAGTAATTTTTTTGAATGGTAGTTTTGTTGTATCCGTTTGAATTTTATTTAGTTCATCTAACAAAAGAGTACATAGTGAAACTCTACGTACAAGTCAGTTGATAATACCCATTTCCTATAATGAATGATAGTGGGAAGATGAGTGAATGTATCTGCCAGTAAAGATTGATTTCCAATAAACTGAAAATTCATCATGAACTGTGGGATTGCGAATTATTAATGTATCCAAGAGTAGTTGGTTATTGGATTCATGTTCAATAGTAAACTTGATATAGAGTACAAGGGGTTTATTTTTTCTAGGAATTGAAGTAATTCTGACTCAGAGTGGGACCAGATTGCAAACATATCAACAAAATGTAACAGTAATGCAATGCTGAGGAAATATAGTATCAAACAGTACTTTTTTTTTTTTTAGATGCTCTATAAAATAATCAGCTAAGGCTGCTGAGATAAGAATGCTCATTAAAACTATTTATTTACTTCTCTACTTATCAGATCATAGATTGGGATCCTACAATAATACTAAAACAGTGTTTCTCAATGTGGGGCAATTTGAAAATATACATGTACATATTTATTATACTTTTTCAGAACTTGGCTGACTATTATGCTAGTGGGGGCATCAAGATCTTTGAGACGTTGAGGTGGTGCATGATCCAAAAAACGTTGAGAAACACTATCCTAAAAGGAAAAAAGTGTATAAATTATTTATATAAGTTTCATCTTTGTCCAAAGAAATTATCAAAAAGTCAAACCACTACAGAATATGGGATCCCTAAAATTCAAATTTCTTCTAATAATAGACAACCCCACCTACATATTGGCCAGATATTTGTCCCACTCATTTTTCTCCCTTACAAGCAAGTCTCCTTCATCTCTTAGAAACATTTTTTGTGTTGAATGATGGTGGAAGGACAAGTGAATGCATCCTTTGGTAAAGGTTGTTATGTTATGTCATGTTAATTTTTCAGTAAACTGAAAATTTAACATGACCTGTGGGATACATATTAAGGTAGCCAAAAAGGGTAGTTGGTTATTGGACATGTTCATTGGTGAACTTGATATGGGAGAACAAGGAATTTATTTTCTCTGGGAACTAAAATAATTCTGACTCAGAGTGGACCAGACTGCAAATATATCATCAAGAAAATGTAACCATATATGAGGCTGAGAAAATATAGTGTCAAAGAGTTCTTTTTTAGATATTCTATAAAGTAATCATCTAAGGCTGATGAAATAGAACTACTAATTTCTATTTCTTATGTTTGTTTGAACAGCTTATTATGCCATGTAGAATAGCCTCCATTGACAGTGAAATGTTAATATCTTCTGGGAAATCAGATTGTAAAACCGAAGAGTCTTTTGTATGGTTTGTTAGTGAATAGTGAGACTACGTCAAAAGAAACCATAATCTCATTGCTAGATAGATATAGATATTTTATTTTCCCTTTACAGTTAAGATTGTTTTTGATATAAGAGTTGGTGTGGCCATTGAGATTCTGAAGATGGTAAGAGAGAGATGTTTTGCAAAGGTAGCAAGTGAGAGAGCCAATATAGTCCACTATTGGACATAGTGGGCCATCCTTATATTTTAGGAAGACCATAGAGATGAGGCAGATGCCCATGATGAATTCATAACCTCTAATTGTGGGATAGCAGTAGTATCCCATGCTTGTTTTTCTATTTTCTAGTTACGTGACTAACCCAACCTGTTTCTTCTGTACATCACTGACCTTTTCCAGTTGACCACCAATCCAATACATAGTTTTGCTGACGATAGTGACTACATTTGTCCTTCTCACTTGACACACCTTGTTGCAAACAAACCACCATAACTCACAGAGCAACAACCTCTGCAAGCCTAAATTCTGATCTCCAAACTATTCTTCGATGGGCTTGGATAACCCATCATTCATTATCAACTTCATCGTCATATTCCTGATGTGTACCTGCAGGGGGGGGGGGGGTTTACAAGATAATTATGATAGTATCATCATCATCATCAACAACCATGGGTCCAATGCCCGTAGGTATCTGCTGCCATCTTGATATGATTCTTCCATTGCATTCTATTTTGTGCAAGATGCAGTTTGTGTATAGAGTTTCCGCACCATTAGGCGATGTCATCGCCCCATTCTCTGTTTGGTCTTCCTCTTTTGTTCTTTCCTTCAACTATTCCAAACAGCAACATTTTTAGTTTTCTCTCATCATTCATTCTACATATGGCCAAATAGGTGTAGTTTCCTTTTGATTATTTTCTGGATCAGGTTTTCTTTTGGTTGTATTCGTCTGTAGATTTCCTCATTGTTATTAAATAGCGAGTTATGATAGTGAATTATGATAGTATACTACATGAAAATTTTACACTATTACTAACTTCTGATCAACAATTTTCCTCCAAATTAATCTGTTATCTGTCAAGATTCCAATATTATTAGATCTTATATTTCTGTCTTTTAAGGCACTTTTTACTGTCAATCCACCTACATCTTGGTCTTTTCTTCTGAGTTTTTTTCCTGTCGTCTTGGACACTTAATTTGCTAATTCTATTTAAGTGACTATTCCACACCACCTAAAATTAGCTCTGCTAACACATTCCTGAATGCTAACAATGGGCAGTTTTTTACTAATATTGTCATTTTAAATGTGATGCTGCCATTGATGCCATCTGTTCACACTACTAATCTTTCTCAGAAGTCTCATATCAGAGATCTCCAGTCTTTGATCAAGTGTTTTATTTCTACCCCCCCCCCCCCAGCTCTCAGATCCCTAAGTTAAAATTGGTTTGAACACTGCCTTGTATACAGCTGATTTAGTATCTTGACTAATTTCTTTCCTATTTCATATAAATTTATTCAGTTGTTCAGTTTCATATCATATTTATTTATTTACTTGACTTCCTGTCATACCATCTTTATTAATTCTGTTGTCTATTTCTATATTAAATTACCATCTTCACTAAAAATTGTGCTTAAATAGCTGGATTTTTCCTTTTTTTGTTCTATAGGTTCACCATTCAGGATGTTTTTGATATTTCTGCCTGTTTTCATTGTCTTCATTTTTATTGCTGATTTTTTATACCAAATTTATTATAATAGTTATTCAATTTACTCAGGGAATTTGCACACTTATATGGGATTTATTCAGAAGTATAATGTTCTGCATAAAATAAAGAGCTAAGATCCAATTTTGATATAAGATTTAATACTACTTTCCTTTATAATGTGATGCATATAGATAATGAATAACAGTGGAGATATTGTGCACAGTCATCACACACTTGATTTAACAAACCATCTTCCTATACCTCCATCAATTCTGACTGCTGACTTACAGCTTAAATTGAAGCTATGTATTGCTTGATATAATGTCCCATTTACACCATATAACTGTAGTGTTCTGAAGGGATTTCCTTTTTGTACTTTGTCATATGCCTTTTCCACGTGAACAAAAACTTAAATACAAATCCTCGTTATATTCCCAAGATTTCTCCACTGTATTTCTTAAAGTGAAAATCTGATCCTGTAGCCTCTATTTGATCTGAATCCACCTTGTTCTTCACCACGCTTTCCTTCCACAATTTTTCTTAGCCATTTCTCGAGTATACTTGCATAAATCTTACCAGGAATAGTCAGTAAGGAAATAGCTCTGTAATTCCCACATTCAGTTTTATTTTCCTTTTTCTTATAGATGAGTAGTATGACAGCTTTGCTCCAATATCTGGAATTTGACCCTCTGACCAGGTCTTCTGAATTTTGCATTGCAGCTACTGTAAAACTTTCATACTTTTATATTTGAGCATTTCTGGCCAAATTTCATCTACTCCAGCTACCTTTCCACTTTTCAGGTTCTTGATGTACAAATAACTACAAATCACAAATCTGCCCATTCATCAAGTACTGCTAGCACATCTGGGGTTAAAACCCTTGCCTCTTCGGCATCCAAAAAATTAGGATTCTTTTGTTACTTTACCTCCAAACAACTGTTGACTGTGCACAAATCACAAATCTGTCCATTCATTGAGTACTGCTAGCACAAACAGATTACAATCCTTTCCTCCTCGGCATCCAAAAAATTAGGATTCTTCTTTTGTTCAAGGCATTACTTTATCCCCAAACACAATTATCTGTTAACTGTGTACAAATCACAATTTGCTTATTCATTGAGTACTGCTAGCACATCTGGGGAGGTGCTCTTAAGAGCTCCCTAAAAATACTTGACAGAACACAGAAGAGAGCAGTCAGACTGATACCATCCCATGCCAACAATCTCTCACAAGTATCTAGTATCTACTGCATGCTTTTATAAATATTTCCATGGTAAATGTTCATCAGAACTCTCATCAATAATTCCTCTCTATCTCCTCAAATCCATTGAAACACATGTGGCTGTTACCTAGTATCCCCTCAAACTCCATAGTCAGAACAAGTTTCTCTTCCTTTTCCTTCATCTCTGCTGTTGCTGTATTCTGGAACAGCCTTCCCTTACATGTGCTTCCTAGGAATACAACATACAGGATATTTTATTTCTAATGAATACAATGTGGAGTGAGTTTGATGGCCGAAAAGATTTATATAAGGCAGATAGTTTGCACTTAAATGGATTTGGTGTTGGGATTTTAAAAAAAGTCTCCTGTAATAGGATTAGATATACAAAATCAGGGAAACTAGAGTTCTTAGGGAGAAAGCAGGTAAGAGAGCATGCAGATACCAATAAAGCAAATGGATATGTGTTTGGAGAGAAAATGCTATCTTTAGTTTCTGAGGTTGTAAATAATGGGATTATGGGTACAAAGCATAAGGTTTATTATGAGCCCATGAGGTTTATATAATTTTTGTATACCGATTCCAGACATATTAGGAACAAGGAGGAATGGCATTGGTTAGTTCATAGCAGCTGAAATTTATTGGTATTAGTGAGACATGGTTGAATAAGGTTGATATAATTATTATTATTACTATTCATGACACCTCCAAGGAGTCCAAAAACTCATCGCAGGAGGACACCACCACTACCAAGCTGCTACTACCAATCAACTACATCAGCACCATCTACCGTCCACAACCACCAGAAGTATTTTTTGTCTGAAAATTGCATGTGTTCTGAAGGACCGATTTGTCTGTATGCGGGATGAATAACCAGAGTTTCCGGGAGAAAAAACCCTACTACCTCCGTATGCGATCGGCTAACTCACCGATTAAAAAAGTCCATATAAAGATTCCTCCCGTCACGAAGGGAATCGAACTCGGGCCTTTTCCAATCGAAAGGTGCAATGTACCATTGTTCTTCCAATTGCACTATGGAGGCCATCATCATTATTATTTTATTATTATTATTATTATTATTGTTCCGGGAAACTCCAAGGAGTCGACAGACTCATCGAGGGAGGCCCTAACATCATGTCAAGAACAACTATTCAACATTCACACAGTATCTATCATACCTTGCCTTGAACTCATTCACAGTTGTAGCACCCACAACAGACTCTGGAAACTTATTCCACTCATTTACCACTCTCCAAGTAAAGAACCTAGCTCTAACACCCTTGTCAACCATGCTCTTGCCCAGCTTCCATGCATGGCCCCTAGTCCTCCCACAATTATTGTCATACAAAGTGAACGTTATAGTATTTTTAGGGTTGATAGAGCTAGTAGGATGAGAGCGGGGTATTATTGATGATATCCAATGAGTTGGAGCCTAAAGGAATGGTAGCACAACAGGAGAGCAGTGCATTTGAGGCTGTCTGTGTGAGATGTGTGAGAACATGACAGAGTATTTAGTTGACTGCTGTTTTTTTTGGGGAGGGGGATATGCATCAGCAAAGAAATTCAATAAGTAGAGGACAGGTAATTATTATTGGTGACGTTAATTATGAGGATATAGATTGAAAGGAGGAAAAGTCATACAGGTGGAAGAAAGTGCAATTTATACAGTTTTTTAGGAATAATTACCTAAGGCTGCATGTAATGAATGGTTCTAAGGAATCAAGAGTGCTGGACCATGCAATTACATTTGAGGATTTGCATATAACTAATATGGATTGGATATACTGCCACCAGTCAGCAGAATGATTATTCAGTTTTGACTTGGAAGGTGACTAAGCATGTTGAATTTTTAGGAAAGAGGGGTTTCATGTGGAATTACAAAGCTGGGAACAACAAAAAACTTAGAAAATTGCATGGAAAGATACCTGAAAAGATGTTCATAGTGCATAGAAAGTGGTAAAGGGATGTTTGAAGGAAAATGTGGCTGACTGCATACCAAGAGTTAAGAGAATTAATAAGCTGAGAATTAAATGGACTGCATAATAGCATTAAACAGGAATTAAAAGAAAGAGAAGTATATAGAAGTGATTCATAGTTAGAGGTGACCAGTAAGCCCACGAGCAGTATAAAGCACAGATTAGAAGAGTGACTAATATGGTAAGGAAGGCAAAATTGGAGTATGAGAGGAGGTTAGTTGAATGAGCCAGGAGTAATCTGAAAGAGTTCTGTCAATATGTGGCAAGTAAAAGAATAAACGAGCACAGTAGAATGATTTTTAAGAATGAAGATAGTAGGGAGGTTTTTATTTATTCGAATAGGGGTCCCACCCCATTCCTCCACCATCTCTTAGTACCGATTGAGCCCTCCTAGTGAGGGATTAAGTATGTATTTTATGACTGTTGATCTGTGTGTGTTCATGGGTTGGTTTGCCTATTCTGAGGGATGAAAAACCCTCTACCTCCGTATGAGACCAATTAACTCACCTTTAATCGAAAGAGACCAAATAAAGGTTCCTCAAATCATGGACAGGAATCAATCCCAGGTCTTTCCGACCGAAGAGCTTCGCCTATACTGACTGAGCTATGGAGGCTGCTGGTAGGAAGGTGACTGAAGCAGATGAACTAGTTGAATTATTGAATGATCATTTTTGATCACTCATTAATTGATTGAAGATAGATTTGTGGGTTACAGAAGCTGGTTGATTGGCAGATAAGAGGATGATAAGATATATCATTCAGGTGAAGATATTACAGTAATAGATATGATAGGGGTTAATGTGGAAGTAAGGATAGAGGAAGTCGAGGTACATCAGATATTACAGAATATGAATGTGAATACAGCTCTCAGTTTGAATGGGATATCAGCTCAGTATTACAAGAATGTGCTAGAAAATTGGAAGCCCTTTTGACTAGATTGTTTAACCTGAATTTTAGCTTGAGTTGAATCACAAGGGAATGGAAGAAGATGGAAATTATTCCATTGTATAGAGGAGGTTCCAAGACTGAAGTAGCAAATTAGCATTTCAGGAGTGGGTGGTCAAAGTATTGGAGAAGTTGTTAAAAACAAAATTCAAGAATAGGTGGATAGGAATGGGATATTGTATTGGGAGACAGCATTGTTTTGTGAAGGATAGGTCATACTTATTTAGGGACACAAAACACACGTGTTGAAATGATTATTTTACTTATTATTAATAAAATAACACTTGACGTTTCGACCCCTGTATTGAGAAAAATTCATGTGTATATGAAGACAAGCTACATGCTCTTGCACTCTATAAAGGTAAATTGAATCTATGCTGTTAATTGATCTTTTACTTAGCCTGGCCGCTAGTGCTAAAGGCCTCCCGTACTAAGCTTTTCTTCAGGACTTGTACAGTTCAGGTTGCTATACTAAGATTTTCTTCTGGACTTGTGCCGTTCAGGTTGCTATTGAATGTTAAAAAAAAACAAAAAAAAAACAAGTCCTTGTATTAAGATTTTTCTTTGGATTTTGGTTGCTATAATGGTTGTAAAAGGGTCCTCCACATCCTTGGAATGGTTAGACCATTATTTTTGTTCAGATTAGGATTGTGTTTGAGCATTTCACATGCTTCTTTAAATTTCCTCTTGAACCAGGTTTTGGTGCTGTGTAGGTACTTGGTACCTTTCCAATCAATTCTGTGGTATGTCTGGAGTACGTGGTCTGAAAAGCCGGTTTTTCCAAAATGGAGGTATTTAATGTGTCATTTGTGTTCGTCCTTCCTAATTGGGATGGTTTGCCTTGTTTCCCCTATGTATGCATTGTATTTTGTAAACCCCTGGGTTTAAACCACGTTTTAACCCCTTTTGTCGGGGGTTTAAAGGTGATTTTGATGTTGCAATTTTCTGATGATGACCTCAATAAAGGGTCGAAGTGTCGTGTTATTTTATTAATAGTAAGTAAAATGATCATTTCAACACGTGTTTTGTGTCCCTAAATTCATAAATATGAATGCTGATCACCGTATAACCTTAAAAGAAAAAGTGACAGCTGAGTTGGATATGGGTAATGACTACACCGTGATACTGTGGGACTTCACAAAGGCATTTGACAAGATACTGCCTGGAATCCTGATACATAATCAATTACATCAAATGGGTATGGACATAAAGCTAGTGATGCAGATAAGAGGATGATTATTGGAGGGATAGAGTGGTTTATACAGGAGCAGTGTCCTATAGAAGGCCTGTGACTAGTGGCATGCCACAGGGTGTACTTGGGCCACTGCTATATGCTTGTTCATTTGTTCAGCAATATAGAAAATGATCAGAGGGGAAATTTTCAGTTGATGAAAAATTAGATAGAGCAGTAGTCAATAAAAATATGCTGATATTTTACAGGATGATTTAAATAGACTGGCAGAATCGGCAAAGAAGAATGGTTGTTGTTAATGTGACAGAGTGTAAAATTATGCATTTCGGAGTGAAAAGATTACCAGCTGTGTACCATATTGATAGAACTGTAATCTAGGAAATTGATGAAGCAAGGAGATGTTGATGGATAGGTAGGTGAAGATCAGAGGACATATTGCAGAAATGGCTCATAGAATTAATTACCTGATTATTGAAGAACACCCCAACATGCAGATTATTATTCCTCTTTATAAGACTTCATCTGGATTACTATTTACTGTGCACAGATCTGGTTGCTTGGGTTTCTTGGAGATGTGAATGAGGTTGAACAGATTCAGAAGCAAGTCGCCAAGATAGTAGCAGGTCTATGTGATGCTCCACATAAGGAGAGATTGAAGATAGATTTATGGGTTATAGAAGCTAGTTGATCAGCCGATAAGAGGAGCTATGATAAAGACATATAAATTGCTTAGGGGAGGTTTATAAAATTGATGTGAAGGAAATATTTCAGTACACGAATAATGTGAATAATGTGAGGAAAACTAGAAGTCACTCATGGAAACTGAGTAAGAATGTAGTTAGCATGGGAGTAAGGGCTAGATTTTTTTTCTTGCAAGTGGTGAATGAGTTGAATGGATTTCCAGAATCAGTTATATGTATGCTTGTATGAATGATTTCAAGGTAAAATGTGAGTGGTATTTTACAGGTACTGATAACACAGGCCTGCAAAATTCGAATCATGAAAAATTGTCTGGAAACTATTAACTGTTTCTGATTTATTTTTGACTGCTGATTTCAAATATCTCTTCCATTTTTCTGTATCACATAAGGATTTTTCACAAAATGGATCTCAATATTACAGTAAAATAGCTTTAAAACACATTATATTAAGTATAATAACAGTATTTAAAATTTTCTTCAAATATTTTTGGAATGAAAGTATTGGGAAAAAAAATTTTAATTAAAGTAATTAAAGATTAATCTTTAGTACGTACTTTATATTTCATTGTGGTGTTTTTCTTTTTTCCTTCAAAGTTTCTTTTTGAACTTTTTCTGTGAAATTCTTTTCCCGGGTCGTCTCTGTGCAACATCCAGCAATAGTCTGCCATCATGTTGACATTCCACCTGCCCTGATACCTTTTTTCTATCTCCTTGATGTCTGGTGGAATCTCTCCTTGCTCTTCGCTGACAGTTCCCAGATTCTCAGGAAAGTAGTCTAAATGAGAGTTGAGAAAGTGCACTTTTAAGCTCATGGAGTATCCCAAATCCTTGAATTTCTGTAGCATGTCTTCCACAATCATTTTATAGTTGTGGTCCTTGTGATTTCCTAAAAATTTGGTCACCACCTCTTTAAAAGCTTTCCACACTTTTTTTTTTTTTTTCAACAGTTGCCATTTTTCTTCAAACAGTTTATCCTTCATAAGTTTCCTGATGTCTGGACTGATAAAAATACCTTCTTTCACTTTTGCTGTAGATAATCTCGGAAATTTTGCACAGATGTATTTAAAACACCCTTTCTTTTGACAAAACCTTGACATATTGCTTCATCAATCCCAGCTTTATGTGAAATGGGGTAAAAGGATTTTTTTCCCAAGCAACCAAAGTTTCTTGTAACACATTTTTACTTCCAGGTTGAATACAAAATATAAATATGAATACAAAACATAAAAAGTTCCATACTGGCTCGATCGTCGCCCGGAATAACAAGGATCGTGTTGCTTGTTTAGGTGGAGGGCAAGCTTCGAAAAATATGCTACAGTCTCCTAATCAACACTACCTTAAGATATGTTCCATAAACATAGAATGGCTATCCAAATCCAAAGCCGAAATCATTGGCAAAATAGCCAAAGATAATGCAATTGACGTCTTGGCTCTCCAGGAAACCCATGTGCCTGACACAGCCCTCGATAGATTAAAGATTCCAGAACTAATTCTCGTGTCTTATAACTGCCATATCAAGTATGGCCCAGCAACTTGCATCCGGCCTGGTCTCAAGGATATAACCCAAAGTGTTCCTGATACAGAATACTCCATAGGTATTAAAGTTCAAAATACTACCATTCACAATGTCTACAAACCTCCATCGCAATCCTGGCCCGATCAGATGGACTGGCCTCCACCTCACCCTGCTCTCTGTGTTGGTGACTCCAATTCTCATCACGCCATGTGAGGTTATTCCTCTAACAACTGGGATGGTAATACTCTAGTTAACTGGATGGATACATATAACCTGTATTTGAATTATGATGCCAAGCAGGACGGCACTCTTTACTCAGCCAGATGGAACAGAACCTACACCCCAGATCTGTGCATAGTCACTAAAGGCTCCAAAGACCACCCTCTTCCATCAACCAGAACCATCCTCAACAGATTCCTTAATAGTCAACATCGTCCTACATTACTAGAGATAGGAACATCAATCCCAGTCATCAGCGGAACACCAATCGCTAGATGGAATTTCTGCAAGTCCAACTGGACTGCATTTCAGAAACAAATCATGTAGAAGATGATAATGCAATGTGAAATGGACCTCCTCTAATGGATCGAGTTTCTTGCATAAGACACAACTGCTCTCTAATTAAACCTCGGATACAGCTACATTTATGTTGTGAAGTGTTGTGAGAACATGCAGCCTTGGCATACTTGGTGCAGCAGGACAATAATTGCCCCTGGCTTGATTCTGACAAGTTACTTTTGCTTTATTTTAATCAAAAAAGAAAGGCTTAGAAAACAGGTTGTACCTTTTATGTAATGAACTTTTTATGCTAAGATTTTCATCATTTGTTTCTGGAAATTGTGATTGTATTTTTCACTTACTAGTTTCATGTAGCCATAAGCATAAATAAATAAATAAACTTCCAGGTTCTAATGTGACTCTGGCCATTCCTTCTTGATCCAATGTTGCTGGAAGCTTATTGGTTATTGCTCTTGATCTCAGCTGTCCCACTCTCACAAAAAGCACAGGTATTTGTTGTATCCTCTTTGTTTTCCCAAAATCATAGATATGACAATGCACGGAATGTACTACTGGTACTGAAGCATACTTATTGTAATTATGGAGAAGCACAGCTTTGAGGCTTCTTTTTGAGGAATTGATAAACAACCTCCAATCGATGACTTCATATTTTACATTGAATTTGCTTATCAGTCCGGGAATATTGCTACAGTAAACTAAATCACCTTCCTCTGAGGAGTAAGGAAGAAAGTCTCTTTCTCTATATCTAAACCATGAGAAGTGCCAGGGGCTAACAAATTCTTTTTATTTAGTCTTGAGCTCAGCAGTCTGCAGATTCCTTAGGAAGACCCAAATCTCTGACCAAGTCATTTCAATCGATCTGTGAAAAAAGTTTAGGTGAAAACTTTCAGAAATATGATAACCTTAGTAGTCAGCGACTGTTAAGGCAAAATGGCTTCCTTATCTTTACATGTTAAGTTTAATTTCAGCATTGCAATTATCCTCTAAGTTGTATTTGCAATCTCTGCTATATGACATTTGAACTTCAACTTCCTATTTACTAAAATTCTATCTTGATCCAAGATCCTTATCTTGATCACTTTCTTTCTTCAACCCCAATATAATACGACACTAGATAACTAATTATCTGAAGTGCAGCTGACAGCAATTTTCACATGCTCACAGCCCATGTAGATGACAGCGTTCACTATCATCTACAGTCAATCAAACCCCACCAAATTTGATTGGTGGGGTTTGGAAGTTGACTATCATCTACAGTCAACCAAACTATTCACTATTTATCTCCTTTCGACCCAAGGGTGGTGTGTGCGCATATATCCGCTCTGACATACCCTGCCAGAGAGCACTAACCTCTCTATGGACATTAAAATCACCTAGGAGGATGATTTCACTGTAAGGATAGTGGGACTGGAGGAAATCAGCTTTTGAGAAGAGGAAATTAAAGAGCTCAGAGTGGTTGATGGTATTGGGAGATCAATAGAGACAGCAGATAAATTTTACTGAGTGGGGAGGGATATTTTTAGCCAAAGAAGGTCAAAGTTGGGTGATTCTAGGTTAGGTGCTCTCTCTCTGGCAGGGTATGTCAGAGTGGATATATGCACACACACACCACCCTTGGGTCGAAAGGAGTTGTAGAGATCCTGCAGGCAGAGATGCCAAAATATTTGCCATCACCAACGACCTTACACAAATAGTTCACAAGTCGACCAGAATACCAGATAACCCAAATCACTCCCCAAATACCCTAGATCTCTTCCTTACTAATGACCCTTCCAAATATACAGTGAATGTAGTGAGCTCCCTGGGTAATTCTGACCACAACCTAGTGCTCATCTCCTGCCCTATGCAACAACGCTTACACAGTCACACCTGCACAAGAGTAGTCTGGCATTATAACAGTGCCAAATGGGACAGCCTCCGAGACTACTGTGCTTCATTCCCATAGTTGGACTATTGTTTGCAGTCTTCCAATCCAAACATATGCGCCGAACACATCACCAAAGTAATCATCACTGGCATGATAACATACATTCCACACACCACACCAAACTGCCATCCCCTATCCAAATCCTGGTTCTCCAAAAGATGTGCCAAGGCTGTACTAATGAAAAACCAGGCATACCACAACCGGCTCAAATTAAGAACTCCATCCTCCTTCTGTGCCTATACTGAAGCCCAAAACAGATGCAAAAAAATTATCAATGATTCCAAAACAGAATTTGAACGGACAAAAAGTAGGAAACTTGCAGCCTGTCCTAGTGGCAGCCATGCCTTTTGGTCTCTTACCAAAGCAGTTGGTTGCAACGTTTGCCCTACACTACTTCCACCCCTATCATACCCAGATGGCTCAATTGCAACATCACTCACAGAAAAAGCTAATCTCCTGGCTTCACACTTTGCCTGCAATGCATGCATAACTGACAATGCCAAATGCCCCCCCCCCCCAGTCATTCCAACTGCCCAATATACAATACCCCTGTATCCTTTTGCCAGAAAGAGATCATAAACCTGTTGTTGAAATTAGATACAAAAAAAAGCCCCCTGGTCCTGATGGCATTACTCCAATTCTCCTGAAGGTCTGTGCAGCAGAACTGACTCCTATTCTATACCATCTGTACACACTATCTTACTTCACTGGTGTATATATATATATATATATATCCGAAAGCCTGGAAATTGTCCTATATTCAACCCATTCCCAAAAAGGGAGACAAATCGCTGCCATCTAACTAGTGCCCTATCTCACTCACTCACTCACCTCAATCCTATCTAAAGTGATGGAGAAAACCATCAATTCTCAACTACTACTCTACCCTGAAGGTACCCAGCTATTAAGTGACCACCAGTACGGATTCTGCCGATGCCGATCAACAGGTGACCTGCTCTCATATATCACCCATCTCTGGACATACACCATGGAAATATTTGGCAAATCCCAAGTAGTTGCACTCGATATCTCTAAATCCTTTGACTGGGTCTGGCACAAAGGCTTACTAAACAAGCTTCCATGCCAGTTTCCTGTCTGGACACACACTATGTGTAATAGTAGATGGCTCCCTATCCTCCCACTCTCGAACTAATGCTCGGGTCCCACAAGGTTCAGTTCTCTCACCAACCCTCTTCCTTCTATACATCAGTGACCTATTTCAGTTGACCTCCAACCCAATACACAGTTTTGCAGATGACAGCACATTGCACTCCTCCTGTTCATTTGATTAACCTTACCCTACGCAACTCACTTCAACCCACAGAACATCAACTATAACTTCCCTTAACGCAGACCTCCAAAACATCCTCCGATGGGGCTCAGATAACCTCGTAAACTTCAATGGTAGTAAAACCGAGTTCTGTCTTATTTCCCATAAAAAAGAACCATTTTCCCCCAGTATTGTTTTTGATAACACTCAAATCCCTGGACAAGACAAAATTTCTCTTCCCGGAATTACCATAACATCAGGCCTCTCCTGGCATAAACACATCACAACCATCGCATCCTCAGCTTCCAAAAAACTAAGCTTTCTCTTTCGCTCAAGATGTTACTTCACTTCAAAACAGCTGTTAACCTTATACAAACTCAAATCCGCCCAGCTATCGAATACCGTTCTCACATTTGGAGTGGGGCTCCTAAAAGTTCCCTCAAAATGCTTGACTCAATACAGAGGAGAGCAATTATACTAATAAATGATCCATCTCTTACTCACTCCCTCTACTTTCACATAGACATTCAGTCTCTGCAATTTGTATATTCTACAAATATTTTCATGGAAAATGCTCATCTGAAACAACATCAATAATTCCCCCACTCTGTCCTAAACCCATTGGAACACATACAGCCATCTCCCAACATCCCTTCACAGTACACTTTGAAACCCACAGAACAAGTTTCTTTTCTTCCTCCTTCATCCCTGATACTGCTGTACTGTGGAACAGTCTTCCCCCTGAGGTATTACCCAAGGAATGCAATATACAGGCTTTCAAATCAAATATTAACAAGTTCCTCCTTCCCCATCCCATTACCCATATATGGTACTAAAGTACTATAGGTTGACCAACCAACCTCTCGTATATGGGCCTAACATTAAAAAAAAAAAAAAAAAAGCCTAGTTTGTTTGTTGATGAAGGATGAAAAACAGTTTCTGAGAGGGGGTGGGGAATCCAGCCACTTCCTTGTGAGACCAGCTAACTCAATTTGGCCTGAAAAGTCCTAACTTCACTAGATCTTCCTCTGAATTTCAGAGAATATTATTTTGTTCTTTGAAATCCCTTGGATTTCAGAGATTTGTAGAGTAGATCTGCATATCATGATTTTAAAGTTATGAAAAGAAAACACAAATCTGGATTAGTCTTTCATGCAACCAGTGAAGGTCATGTTTTACTTGGGCAGAAAATGGAATTGTCATATATGAATCATATCTGTTTGTCAGAAAATTCAGGGAAATTTCAGAAATGTTATAACTACTCAGTGTAATAAACACCAAGATATTACATTACACAAAGTCTGATTATTACTCAAAAATCTCATATACGGTATGGTGCATATTATGTTTTGAAATGGTAATTTTGGCTGTACAGCAATCCCTCGATTAGTGCACCTATTGCGTTCTTTAAAACAGGCGCATTAATCAAAAACGCACTAATCGAATATAATAACCTATGGGGAAAAAAAGTATAATTCGTTCCTCAAATTTCTTTTTTGAACCTTAATTTTTTATAAAAGAATTAAAGTATGTCTCAGGGCCTAGTAAGGAAAACCATGAAGCTGAAAGACAATAAAACATATTCAGAATATAAATTTTATTATTCTACTTCTTAACAAAGAATTGAGCTAACGTAGTTTGGTGGGCATTTTGTTTCTTTATTTCATACAACCAACGGTATGGCCCTATTGCCTCTTGTACTCTTCTGCAAATTTTACTGCTTCTCTCTTCAACAGGGTCAGTCTCTATGCATTGCTGCTTAAAAACTTCGATTGTACGAAAAATATTTTCAAATTGTTTCTGTGAAATCTCTTTTGGCTGACTATCAGTGGTTAAATTTTCTTCATATTCTTCGGAATCTTCCCGTCGTGCATCTAAATTTAGCAGGTCGGAATTACTCAGTTCTTCAGAATGAGATTTAATTAATTCTTGGACTTGTAATTTTATCATTGAAGGGGAGAAAGAAATGAAGGATGATGTACAAATTGGTCGCCAACACGCGAAATCACATGCTTTATAGATAAAATTTCCCAACTATTATACAAGCAGAATAGCTACCCCAGGGCAGAGCTGACTACTACCAGGTGCGTCCCCAGGTGGCTGATCGGGGAACAGCCTTCAGATATGGAGGCTAGCTGCGACATAAGCAGAGCAATCTGGCGAATAAGCAGCCTTGGACCAACAGCGACTGAGCTATCAGGGCGTGGGGGAGCAGAAGTGGCAACTCTCTTTCGCTTAAAACCTCGCAAAGCCCAATGACAACTCGGTGACATGGCGATAGTGCTGCCATTAAATAAGCACCTGCTGGGGTCGCTGTCCCTGACATTGGGAAGCAGCATTGTCAGTACTGACACAAGGTCGAAGCCAAATGATGGCGGAAAAGCTTGTGATCAGAGATTTGCAGATGGCAATATGATTGTATTGTGTATGTCTGTAATACTGCGGAGCAGAAAGCAAACGGAGAAACTACTGCTCTACCTTATCTCCAGAACAACCACCATGGCGAGCAAACCCTTACAATTGGCCCCAAGTTCCCGGCGTCCCTTAAATGGGACAGGGGTGCAAAGAATCTTCGGCCTCAAAATGGTGTCCACTTTTAAAATTGCAACTTGGAATGTCAGAACTCTGTATGAAGCTGGCAAATTAAGAAATGCCACAAGAGAAATGAAGAGGCTGGGCATCCGAATTTTGGGAATTTGCGAGACAAGATGGCCAGGATCTGGAAAGTGTCAACAAGATAATACGACAATGTATTACTCTGGGAATGATCAGAACAAACATCGACATGGTGTAGCTGTAATAGTAGATGAAGAAATCAATAAATCAGTAATAAATTGGATTCCATTTTCTGAAAGGATAATGCTGTTACAACTTAAGGGGAACCCTGTTAACATAAATATCATCCAAGCTTATGCACCCACAGCTGACAAAAGTGAAGAAGATATTGAAGAGTTTTATGAACACCTAAAAGAGATTAAAAACCTAACAAAGAAACATGATATAAACATAGTGATGGGTGACTTCAATGCAAAAGTGGGAAGAGGGGGTGATGGAGAAATTGTTGGCGAACATAGCTTAGGCACCAGAAATGACAGAGGAGATCGCCTAGTCCAGTTCTGTCAGGAAGATCTAACAATAGCAAATACCTGGTTTAAACTTCCACCCAGAAGACTGTACACTTGGAAATCACCTCAAGATAACCAACATAACATTGTCAGAAATCAAATTGATTATATACTGATAAATAAAAGATTCCACAGTAGTATAAAGAGTGCAAAGAACTTATCCTGGAGCAGATATCTCATGAGACCACAATCCCATTGTTGCAGAAGTACGTCTTAGATTAAAATCAGCTAAAAAATCACAAAAGAAGAAAAAGAAAATTGATGTAGAAAAACTGAAAGACCCGAACATAAATAAAAGTGCCAAGACACAGCTTAACCTGCAATTACAACAGATTAACATAGAAAAAAATAAAAGTGTGGAATCTCTTTGGAATAGCTTAAAGAATGCCATCGTAACAACAAGTATTGAAGAAGTAGGTTATGTGAATAATATAAAACAACAGGAATGGATGACAGATGAGATTCTTTCTCTTATTGATACAAGAAGAATGTACAAAAACAAAGACCTAGCCAGGTATACAGAAACACGTAACATCATCAAGAAAAAAATAAAAGAAGCCAAGGAAAATTGGATGAAAAATTTATGTACTGAAATTGAACTGCTTCAGAAGAAACATGATAATTTCAATCTGTATAAGAAAATCAACGAAATTTCCAGAAAACTGAGGAAAAAGCAAATAGTGTCTCTAAGAGACGAAAATGGAAAAATAGTTCTAGAAGAAGAGAATAAAGCACAGATTTGAAAATATGTAACAGAACTTTTCAATGATACTAGACAGAAGCCTGTAAATATAAAAGATAACATTCAAGGACCAGCAATCATGAAATGCGAAATAGAGAATGCTACACGAACAAGTAAAACAGGAAAAGCCAGTGGACCAGATGGTGTGCAAACAGAATTTTTAAAATTAATAGAACCAGATAACATCAAACGTCTTGAAAAACTATTTAATAAAATATATGAAAGTGATGAATTTCCATCAGATTGGCTCAAATCTACATTTATCACTGTCCCAAAGAAACCCAAAGCGAATTCCTGTGGTGACTTCCGACTTATTAGTCTAATGAGCCAAACATTAAAAATATTTTTGAAAGTAATTCAGAATTGCATTTATAGAAAAAGTGAAGAAACTCTTAAGTGAAACACAATTCGGCTTTCGAAATGGTTTTGATACTAGAGAGGCCCTTTTCTGTACCCAAATATTGATACAAAAATGCATAGAAAAACAGAAATCTGTCTTTATGTGTTTCATAGATTTTGAAAAAGCATTCCACAAAGTCAGACACACTAACTTAATAGAAGTCCTTCAACAAATAAGGCTAGACGAACAAGACATAAGACTAATAACAAATCTGTATTGGAATCAGTCAGCTACCGTTCAATTAGACAACATTACCACCAGTGATATTAACATCAAAAGAGGAGTGAGACAAGGATGTGTGCTTTCACCACTCCTGTTCAACATATATGCAGAGGTAATCTTTAAAAAAACATTGGAAGAATGCCCAGAGGGAATCACAATAAATGGAAAGATTGTTAACAACCTATGATATGCAGATGACACTGTGCTAATTGCAGATAATATTATGGATCTCCAAAAACTCATTGACAGAGTATATATAGAAAGCCAAAGAATGGGAATAAATATAAACATCAACAAGACAAAATACATGATCATCAGCAAACATCCAGCCTCATCAATGAAACTGACACTCAATGGGAAAAATATTGATCAAGTGTCAAGATATAAATATCTTGGTGGCTGGCTTAATGAACGGTGGGATCCAGAAATAGATATAAAGACAAGGATTGAAGTTGCACGGCAGTCCTTCATGAAAATGAGAACACCATTCTGCAATAAAGACCTAAACATGAAAGTCAGATGCCGAATGCTGAAATGCTACTTGTGGTCTATTCTGCTCTATGGAGTTGAAACATGGACATTGAAGGCGATAACCATCAAGAAAATCGAAGCCTTTGAGATGTGGCTATACAGAAGAATGCTAAAGATATCATGGACAGAAAAAATTACCAATGAAGATGTCTTAAAATCCATTGGCAAAGCTAAACATCTTGTTCAAATAATCAAGAAACGAAAAACATATCTTGGCCATATCATGAGAAACAGCAAATACCAACTTCTACAAACTATTTTGATAGGAAGAATTGATGGCAAAGGAAGAAAAAGAATATCATGGTTTGACAACATCAAGACGTGGACAGCAAAGAGCAGTGCACAACTGCTCAGATTAGCACAAGAGCGCAGTTTGTTCGCCAAGATGGTCACTGACCTTCGATAGAAGATAGCACAATAAGAAGAAGAATAGTTACCACTTTAAAAACTACGATGATCATAAAAGAAAAGTTAATTTTCCGATGTGTAATAATAAACAACTCATCCCAGAAGACGGATTGATTACCCTATTATCGGAATGGATTCTCCTTTTTTGTGACACGCAGAAGTATCGAAGGGTCTCGAATCTGTGGGCATACTATAGCAGACTACATAAAGTTTGGCAGTAAAAATTTGGAATATAGTGTACATAGAAGTAGTGTAGTATGCCATTAAAAATAACTGTAAAATGTTTCAAATCGGTAACTAAATTATTTCATTCTGGTGAGTGATTTTTTAAAATAGTTAGCCATAAAAAGGTATAGATAGAAAATTTTTAAAATCTGTAACATTTATTTTTAAGATGTATATAGGCGCACTAATCAAATTTTAGAGGTGCACTAATCAAATTTGGGTATCGAAAAAAAATGACGCACTAATCGAGGGATTACTGTATATACTATCATGCATACTTTGTTTACTATTTTTCATCTATTGATTTGATTCCCATTAGCTTTGAAATAGTAAAGGTCTCTTCTAATTTAAATAATCTAAAAGTTCCTAGTGCCCAAAAATTGTACAAAAAAGTTCACGCAGAATATAGAAGTAAGTTTGTTTTTTTTTTCTTAGAATTATGTGGTCGTTATATCATTATCAATTATCTGATACAGATATATATGATACTATTATTATTTTGGTAACCTCGATGAAGTCAGTGGACTTAACACGGAAAAAGGAAATGGGCTTGTCCAGGATTTGAACCAGGAACTTTTCATGCCCAAAGCAAGAATTATACCCCTAAATTAATGGACCAGTCACTACTATGACAGTGCTAGATGATTAAACTAACCTATCAGCAATTTTCCTCTCCATTAGTCTCTCATTTGTCATCAATCACTTCAGTTGAACATGGCAAATAAAATATGGGAATAGACAAGATCTTTTGTGGTTAGATTTTTTATTCAGAACTAGGGCGCTAAGAGTGCATCAGTCTACCTAGACTTCCTTATGCTAACTTTTCCTTCTCCCATTCTGTTTAAGTGACCATATCACATTAGATTTGTTCTGGTCACACTTTCTTGGATGCCTAACAATCTTGTGTTTCTTCTTAATATCTTCCTACTTGTAATTTTTTTTAGGAAATGACAATGTAAACTAAATTATTAATTATAAAAACTTTAATAACTACTTATATTTCAATTATCCCTGAAAACGGCAATGTTAAATTGACATCTTCAGGGATCACAAAACGATGATACGTGCATGCAGACACTCACACTAATTTCGGCAATTTAACATTGCCAAAATATAGGTAGTTATTAATTAAAGTTTTTATAATTAATATTTTAGTTTACGTTTTCATTTCCTAAAAAATTAGAAGTATGTCTAGCCAATGTATAAGTTTATTTACAAGAATCTTAATGTCTTCATTTTTAATATGATTCTGCCATTAACATCTGTTTACTTCAAGTTTTCTTAGAGCCTCCGTATCAGTGGTCTCCAGTCTTTGATAAACTTTTATTTCTGACCCAACTCATGGATCCATAAGTTAAAAATTGGATGGAATTCCATTCAACCGATCCCATCGTTTAGTGTTTTGGTTAATTTCTCTTTTATTTGATAAATTTATTCATCTTGCTGCCCACTGTATCAGCTTGCTTGTTCTCTTGTTATCACCTCTTTTTCTTCTGTCCACCAAATTCTGCAATGTATATTTCTTCAACTGCTTCTGTATAACTAACATTCCAGAGTTGATATTACTTGGGGTCATTTGCCTCTGGATCATTTAGTTTTTCCACAACACAATGAAAACTAGGTGGCCAAATTTCAGCACAGAAGTCCATGTGGTCTGGCTAATGTCTTATACAGAGCCTCCACTACCACCTACATTTCAGTGTACTTCTTATCACTGCCCCAATACAGTGTCCAATCTTTTCAACTTGCAGTGTGCTCTCAGTCCACTTTGGTGCACTGTCAACTTCAAGATCTTGAATTTCATCATACTCACTGAAACACAGCTCTACCAATACAGTGCACAGCATTATATCTCTGTGTCCCAAAGTGCAGCAACTTGCATTTATTAAAACTGCAACCCCATTAATATAACACCCACATAAGGGGCAAAATTAGATAACAGCTTTTAAGATATGTGGAAAACTGAGACTTCTAACATGATGTAAAATCCTCACCTTGTTGTTGTTCATCTTTAGTAGGTATCCACCTGGATACTGAAGAATGAGGATGATCTGGCAGCAGGAATTTAGTTAAAACTATATTCTACGTTAGCTTAAACCAAAAACAAAATGATCATACAAAATATCATGTCTACTAGAAGAAAACATGTCGTGCTAGCTGGGACATCATCATCAGTTTCCTGATATGCATCTTCAAGGGGTGTTCAGACTATGACAGCATTACATGATTAACGTTACATTATTATTAATCTTCTTTCAACAATTTTCCTCCAATTAGTGTATTATTTGTCAGCACTCCAATATTGTCATGTCTAACATTTCATGCCTCGAAGCTATTCTGACTGAATCATTCCACATAGACTGTGGTCTTTCTCTGGGTCTTTTTCCTGTAATCTTAGCATCATACACTTTTTTTTTTGCTAATCTTTCCTTTGCCATTCTATTTAAGTGACCCTCCCAACTTAAATTAGCCCTGTTCACACATTGTTGAATGAAAATGTTATCAATCTCCTTCCTAATGTCTTCATTTTTAATTTGTGAACTCTCATACCTGTAGTTTCTAATCTTTGATCAAGTGCTTTATTTTTAGCCCACCATAACTTAAATCAGTTTAAACACTGTTTTGTATACTGCTAGTTTAGCGATTTTGGCTAATTTCTCTCTTATTCCATATAATTTTTTTCAAATGGCTCCCCCACACTACCAGCTTTACTTATTCTCTTGTCATCATCATCAAATTCCTGCCATGTACCCTCAAGGTATTTAAACGCGTGGGTAGGCTTATGTGTTCATCAGACATGTTGTAATAGATTTGACGGTATCGATACGAACACTATTATTCTTTATTTGGCTGTCGAGTCAGAGATTCTATCCAAGATATCCCATAGTGTTCATATCAATACCGTTAAATCTGTTACAACAACAATCAAGGTGTGCGCAGAATGTTATGATAGTACTACATGAAAAAAGTTACATCATTACTAACTTCTTATGAACAATTTTCCTCCAAATCAATCTGTTATCTGTCAAGAACATTATCAAATCTTATATTTCTGCCTTCTAAGGTGTATTAATCCACTTATATCTTGGTCTTACTCTGAGTCTTTTTCTTGCCAACCTGGCAGAGAACACTTGTTTTGCTAATCTTTCCTCTCCCATTCTGTCTAGGTGACCATACACCTGAGATTAGCTCTGCTAACACATTCCTGTATGCTAACAGTATCAAGTGTTTTTCTCCCATTCTGTTTAAGTGATCATACCACCCTAGATTAGCTCTGGTAATGCATTCCCGGATGCTAACAATGTCAAGTTCTTTCCTAATATCCTCATTTTTAATATGATATTGCCATTGATGCCATCTATTCATGCTCCTAATCTTTCTCAGGACTCTCATATCTGTGGTTTCTAGTCTTTGGTCAGGCATTTTATTTCTAATCCAGCTCTCAGATCCATAAGTTAAAATTGGTTTTGAACAGTCTTGTATACTGATTTAGCATTTTGACTAATTTCTCTCTTATTCCATATTAATTTATTCAGTTGATTTCCTATCATTATTGTTTCTGTTGTCTATTTCCATATTTAATTTACCATCTTCACTAAAAATTGTGCCAAAGTAGCTGACATGTTTTACTTGTTCTGTAGGTGCTCAATTCACAATCTAGTTGTTTTTGCCTATTTTCATTTTATTTGTCTTGTTATTGTTGATTTTCATACCAAATTTGTTACGACAGCTATTCAGTTTAATCAGGGAATCTTGCAGACTTGTACTGGGTTTATTTAAAAGTATAACATCATCTGCATAAAATAAAGAACTGAGATAAATATCTCCAATGTTTATCAGGTTTAATACTGCTTTCATTCATAATGTGATTCATATAGATCCATAATGAATAACAGAGGAGGTAATGTACATCCTTCTCTGACATCCGATTTAATATAAAACCAACTTCCTGTACTTTCTTCAATTCTAACTGCTGACTTGCAACTCAATTAAAGACTAAGTATTGCTATTATGCCCCATTGACACCATATAACTAGCATTTTGAATAGCTTTTCTCTTCACATCTTGTCACGTGCCTTTGCAGGTCTACAAAACTTAAATACAGATCTGTATTATTTTTCCACGATTTCTCAACTATTTGTCATAAAGTGAAAATCTGATCCTGACAGCCTCTATTTGGCCAAAATTCCCTTCCGCAATCCTTCTGAACCATTTCTCAAGAATACTCAGTAGGGAAATACCTCTGTAATTCTCACATTCAGTTTTATTTCCCTTTTTATAAATGGGTACTATGAGCTCCACTCCAATTCATCTGGAATTCATCCCTCTGTCCAGGCCTCCTGAGCTATGTAGTGCAGCCACTTTTAGACTTTTATACCTCCGTACTTGAGTTTTTCTGGTCAAATTCATCTACTCCCAGTGCCTGTCCACATTTCAGGGTTTTGATGGCTTTTTCTTCAAGTATAGATATGTATTCCTGATTGCATGCCTGTTGAGTATATTTATCACTGTGCTGTCACTGCTTGTTTCATTTAGATTTTTCGAAGTAATTACTCCATACATCAGGGATATCTTTTTCTCGAGTTTTCATATCTAATTAGTTTTACAGCATCTTTTTTCCATTTCTGAGCTTTTTCAACAGCCTCCAGAATATTTTTCCACCTTCTTGATAATTATTTTCTATCTCTACACATTGCAATAAAAATCAAGGCTTGATTTTACATCAAGTATGGTTTGCCTTCATCAAAAATTTAAATGCCTCGGAACTTGGATATAACACACGTGAACCACAGAACCTGGTAACAACTAGCATTGTTCCAACAAGCATACATTAACGAATGTATCATTTTGTATTTGGGTTCTCAATTATGAACAGTTGAAGTCGGAAAAATCTAATGGACTATTAATTATCAATTAATCTTTGGTTGTTGTATTAAACTTGAAAACTTTCTTACATGTTCTTCATTTCAATATGAAATTCAGTTTTATTCTCAAGACTAAATAGTGACCACTTCGTTCAAATTTTCTGTACACTAGTGTCCTGCACCAGGGAGAAAACATTACAATCAAGAATAACATAGTCAGTGAGACTTTTCTTGTTCCTTGCCTCTTTTCTCCATGTGAATGTATACAATTTTATGTTAGACCATTGTGTTAATAATAACCATTCCATGTCCTGAGCAGAAAAATAGGTATTTGCCATTATTATTAGCTTTGCTCTTTTCTCCAAATTTTCCCAAAATATTTTTGTATGTCTGACAATCTTTTCCTACTCTGATATTTAGATTCCTAACAAGGACCAATTTTTCATTCTGTCAGTTGCTTTCTCTAAAGCCTCAAAAAATTCCTCTACTTCTACCTTAGTAGATCCTTCTGTGGGACCATAGGTACAAATAAGTCTCGTTGTCCAGTTCCCCATTTTGATAGTTGCAACATCACTATTTGATATTGCTACCATTCAAGGAAATTGGCCTCGTATTTAGTGTTGAATACTATAGCTCCTTCTTTTCCTTGATTGTTATTGCCTGAATATAATGTTTTGTATTTATTACTCAGAAAGATCTCACCAGTTTTTGTCTTGTTTGTTTCAGTCACCCCTATTATGTCGTTCTGGTACTTATCCAATTCTTCAGCTATCTTCTTATGTTGATAGTATTGATCTTGAACTCTAGTGATGTTGAGTTGGAATGTGTTTCAGGATTTCTTCCAGTAGCTGACTTTTCACTGTTCACTCTGGTTCCCATGAAAAAACAATGTTAACTCTTGTTTAACCAGGTGACGCCCCAGCTGGCATGAAATTCTGTTATGTGGTACCATCATTTTACTATAAGTGGTTTAAGCCAATAAGAATAAAATTTGGTCAGCTAAGTCCCAAATCCACTACAATATCCAGGTAGATACCTAACAGGGTGCACCATGAGTAGGTGAGGATTGGACATTATTTCAGAAGCTCTGGTAAGTTCCCCACTTTCCTTTTAAGGCTATGTGTAGGTCTTCTCTCAGTTGTTCAGCTTTGATCCTTAACGGCATCCCTTATTATTCTATTGTCTATTTCCAAATTTAATTTGCTATCACTAAAAACTGTGCTGAAATGTTATGCTTGTTCTATAGTCTTTCCATTCATTGAATGCAGATTAAATTTTAGTCTTTCTGTTTCTGATTTTCATGCCAAATTTGTCACATCTATTATTCAGTTTACTTAGAGAATCCTGGAGACGTTCACTGAATGAGTTAGAATTACAAGATCATCTGCCTAAAGCAGAGAGCCAAGCTTGATATCTCCCATTCTAATATCAGGTTTAATTCCACATTCTTGCATAATGTGATCCATGTAGATGTTGAATAAGTATGGATATAGATTCTTTAGAGAAACTTGTGACATTAAAATTATAATATATAGACATGTTTACACAAGAATATTCTATTTTAATTTGCTAAATATTTCAGTCTGAAAATAACAGACTATCTTCAGTGGATACATAGGAACAATTTTTTAACAAGGTGGAATACCAACAATTGATCATTCAAAAGTAGAACGAGCCGCATGATGTTATATTATATTGCTAAGTATTAAAGAGAGGAAAACATTTTTTATCAGAGTAATGATTAAATTAAAGATATTAATTCACAAATTCATATAATAATCTTAATTTATAAATAACATTAGACTAATGTAAGAATTAAAGTCTAAATTAAAAAAAAAAAAATATATATATATATATAAAAATACAGGTAGTCCTCGACTTACGACAATTCGCACTTATGATGACCATAATTATTATTATTAAAAATTCTGTAATTGAACTTTGCCACCAGCAATTATTGTTATTAAAAATTCTGTAATAAATATTTGTGAAATAAAAGTTTGGTGAAGAACAAGCTGGATTCAGGCCAAATAGAGGCTGTCAGGATCAGATCTTCATACGATAATTAGTTGAGGAAGCATGGGAATATAACAAAGATCTGTATTTAAGCTTTGGCGATCTGGAAAAGGCATACGACAAGGTGCCAAGAGAGAAGCTATTCAATACATTATAGTTATGTGGTGTCATTGGGGCATTATATCAAGCAATACTTAGTCTTTATTTGAGTTGCAAGTCAGCAGTTAGAATTGAAGGAAGTACAGGAAGATTGTTTAATGTTAAATCTGGTGTGAGACAAGGATGTACATTATCCCCTTTGTTATTCATTATCTATATGGATCACATTATGAAGGAAAGTGGTATTAAACATGATATCAGAATTGGAGATGTTAATGTCAGCTCTTTGCTTTATACGGACGATGTTATACTTCTAAACAAATCTGCTACAAGTTTGCAAGATTCCCTGGCTAAATTGAATAACTGTTGTTAATAGATATGGGATGAAGGTCAGCAATAAAAAGAAAAAGACAATGAAAATAGGCAGAATCGTTGAAAATGTCAACTTTGTGAATGGAGAACCTGTGGAACAAGTAAAACATTTCAGCTACTTAGGCACGATTTTTAGTGAAGATGGTAAATTAAATATAGAAATAGACAACAGAATCAGCAAAGCTGGTATATTTGGGAAGTCAAATGAATAAATTCATATGGAATAAGAGAGAAATTAGTCGGAAGACTAAATTAGCTGTATACAAGACAGTGTTCAAACCAGTTTTAACTTATGGATCTGAGAGCTGGGTCAGAAGTAAAACACTTGACCAAAGACTAGAGAGCGCAGATATGAGAGTCCTGAAAAAGATCAAAGGGTTGAACAGATGGCATCAATGGCAATATCATATTAAAAACAAGAATATTAGGAAAGAACTTGACATTGTCAGCATCCAGGAATGCGTTCGCAGAGCTAATCTCAGGTGGTATGGTCACTTGAACAGAATGGGCGAGGAAAGATTAGCAAAACAAGTGTTCTCTGCCAGGTTGGCAGGAAAATGACCTAGAGGAAGATGATGATATAGGTGTATTGATATGGTACAAAATGCCTTAGACGATAGTTATATAAGATCTGATAATGTTGGAGTCTTGACAAGTAACAGATTGATTTGGAGGAAAATTGTAGATAGGAAGCTAGTAATGATGTAAATTTTTCATGTAGTACTATCATATCCTGTACACCCCTTGAGGGTACATGTCAGGAATTTGATGGATGATGATGAAAATTCTCTCATTTAACTGTGCCGCCAGCATATACATACATATATCACATTGCTTTTGTATAAGCATTGCAGCGTCGCCATTAGACAACAAGCAAAGCCTATCACCAATACACAATAGCCCCTGCTCTGATTCATCCACTTCTAAATTATCATAGCATTTAGCATGTTAGTTGGTAATCAGCAGTCAAAATGTTCGTTTTTCTCTCATTGAAATTTTTGTATCTTGTCGTAACCCCATCATGTCCTGTAAGAGAAGTAAAACTACTGATGAAAATTCCAACATAAAAAAGAAGGGGAGGAATGCTTTAAGTTTAGATCTTAAAATGAAGGTCATTAAAGCATATGACTAAAAAAAGAAAGTCGGTGAAATAGCATGAGAAGAAAACTTGTCTCATTCAACTGTTTCCACCATCATAAAAGATAAATAGAGAATAATGGAGGCAGCTAAAGGGGTAGTTAATATGAAATGTACAATTTTAACGAAAAAAATAGAAGGGCCAATTCATGAAATGGAGAAGCTTTTAATGATATGGATAGATGATCAAATCAACAACAATAATTCCTCTTAGTTTGTTTATGATTCAAACAAAAGCACACAGCCTATTTGACAATTTAAGGAAACAACAAGAAGATAAATACGGCGAGCAGACATTTAATGCTAGTAAAGGTTGGTTTTATCGATTAAAAAGCTGATTTAACTTACATAACATTACGAATAACTGGAGAAGCTGCTAGTTCCGATTTTGAAAGTGCCGAAACTTTCAAGAAAAATCTGAAAGAGATGATTAAAGATGAAGGTTATTTGCTAGAGCAGATCTTTAACTTAGATGAAACAAGACTGTTCCGGAAAAGAATGCCAGAACAAACTTACATTCACAGAAAAGCTACATCGGCACCTGGTTTTAAGGCATTTAATGAGAGGATTATGCTTCTTGCAGGAAATGCTGCTGGTGGAAGTTAAATTAAAACCATTTCTTGCTTACCATTCACAAAACCTCAGAGCTTTGAAAAACATTGACAAGAATAAATTGCCAGTTTACTACACGAGTAATCCTAAGGCTTGGATGACAATTGTTTTATTGGACGACTGGTTTTTAAATTGTTTTATTCCAGAAGTATGTGCTTACTGTCTTGAGAAAAACATTCCTTTTAAAATTCTATTGCTGCTTGACAATGCTCCAGGACATCCTCTTCACATTGGCAGTTTGAATGAAAATATAAATGTGATGTATCTACAGCCCAATATAAGAGCAGTGATTCAACCTATGGATCAAGTTTCAATTGTTATGTTCAAGACATATTACCTGAAAACTACATTTTCTGAAGCAATACAGCAATGGACAATATGGTTATAGTGTAGGCCTATTTTGATTTATTGTGTGTTCACGTTTGTTTGGGAAGCCGTAGAACCTGAAGCAATTTGAGCATCATGGAAAAAACTGTGGCCTTCTAGAATTTAACAAGATAACTATGATGATACACCAAAAGAGGAAATTCAAAACGTGCATAATTTGGTTAAAAATATAAATCCAGATGTTGAAATTTCAGAAAAAGATGTTACGGAATGGATTACAGGTAGAACTGAAAGTAGAACTGAAATTTCAGCATCTGAATTCGAAATTGAATCAGATGCTGAAATTATAAATATTACGCTACAGAATGAATTAGAAGACGATGATGACGATAAAGAACTCGAAGGAAAAAAGTATAACTTGAAGAGGCAGTTGACAGTTTTACAATGTGTATAGAATGGGCTATGCAGAATGATATGCCATTCCACAAAATTATTTTGCTAATGCAGCTCCAAGAAGAATCATTCAAAAAAAGTTTAGCTTTCAAGAAGCAAATGAAAATCAGTGAATTTTTTTATAAAGAAATTTTTTAAAAAAAAACAATTTTTTTATGTTATTTTGTGGAACTTTTTTTTATGTTGTGTACAAGAAAGTGATTTTTTTTTATTAAGTTATGTTATGTACCGAACTATGCAATTTTATTAAATCAGAATCCTCAACAATATAGTATATATAAACTAAATGTTTTACTAAAATAATCTTTTGTATTGTAGTTTTATATTTCAGTACAGTAGCTTTTTTTCTATCAGTTACTTAATTTATATACAGAATTAAATTGATATACCATTAGAATCTGATTATTTTTGTCTTAAACACTAGTTATTGTCTCTTGGGGAGCAATTCGCTAATCCGAACGAGCACGGTTTCTATTAGTTTGGATTAGCGAGATTCCACTGAATGTGTATGTGTATATATATATTAATGTGTTATCCTGATTAAACTTTCCCATAGGGGGTGCTTAAGGGTCAAAGCTGTATAACTGAGAGGAGACCTCCACATGGCCTTTAAAGGAATGCGGAGAACCGACCAGGGCTTCTGACCTAATGTCCAATCCTCACCTTCTCGTGGTGCACCCTGTTGGGTATCTACTTTGATACTGAACGAACGAGGATGGGCTGGCAATTTGGGATTTAGCCGACCAAATTGTATTCTTATTGGTTAAACGAAAATAAAAAATGATGGTACAACATGACAAAATTTCATGCCGGCTGGGGCGTCGCCCGGTTAAACAAGGCCCCCGTTGTTTTCGCCAGGGAACCAGGGCGAACAGCGAAAAGTCAGCTACTGGAACAAATCTGAAAACAAACCCCAACTCAACATCACCAGAGTTAAAGATCGGTACTATCAACGTAAGAAGCCTGAATGGCAAAGAAATGGAGCTAGCTGAGGAATTAGATAAGTACCAGATCGACATAATAGGGGTGACTGAAACAAAAAAGACCAAAACTGGTGAGATCTTTCTGAGCAATAAATACAAAATGTTATATTCAGGCAATAACAATCAAGGAAAAGAAGGAGTAGCCATAGTATTCAACACAAAATACGAGGCTAATCTTCTTGAATGGCAGTCAGTCTCAAGTAGAGTAATGTGGGCAAATATGAGAATGGGGAACTGGACAATGAGACTTATTTGTGCCTATGGTCCCACAGAAGGTTCTACTAAGGTAGAAGTGGAGGAATTTTTTGAGGCTTTAGAAAAAGCAACTGACACAATGAAAAAGGAAAAGTTGGTCCTTGTTGTGGATCTAAATAGTAGAGTAGGAAATGATTGTGAGACATACAAAAATATTTTGGGAAAATTTGGAGAAAAGAGCAAAGCTAATAATAATGGCAAATATCTGTTGGATTTCTGCTCAGGACATGGACTGGTTATTACTAACACCATGTTCCAACATAAAAATGTGCACAAATTCACATGGAGAGAAGAGGCTAGGAATAAGAAAAGTCTCATTGACTATGTTATTGTTGATAGTGATGTTTTCTCCCTGGTGCAGGACACCAGAGTGTACAGAGGATTTGAAATTGGAAGTGATCACTATTTAGTCTTGAGCAGGATAAAATTGAATTTCATATTGAAAAGAATAACATGTAAGAAAGTTTTAAAGCGAATAAAAGTTGAGCAGCTCTCAGATGTGAACTGTAGACTAAAATACAGAAATATTATTGAAAAGAAAATGAAAGAGTTTGAGAACAGGAATCAAACCTTGGAGATTCAGTGGCAAACTCTGAAGGAAACATTGATTGATTCTGCCAGAGAGGCATGTGGTGAGGTTGTGTGCAAAGATAAAAAAAATCAGAACTCCCTGGTGGACACAGGAAGTTAAAGAGGCAGTGAAGGAAAAGAAGAAAGCATATCAAAAGTTCCTGGCAAATAAGTCAGCTTTTACTCTTACAGAATACAGAGACAAATGTAAGAAAGCTAAACAAAAGTCATGGGAGGACTTTGGCAAGAATATAGAAAATAAATATCAAGACAGTGGCAAAATATTCTGGAGGTTGTTGAAGAAGCTTAGGAATGGAGGAAAGAGTGCTGTAAAAGGAATTAGAGATGATAAAGGTGAAATGAAAACAGGAGAAAAAGATATCCTTGAAGTATGGAGTAATTACTTTGAAAATCTGCTAAATGAAACAAGCAGCGATGACAGCACAGTGATAAAAAACACCGACCAGGCATGCAGTCAGGAATACATATCCATACTTGAAGTAGAAAAAGCCATCAAAGGCTTGAAATGTGGAAAGGCAGCAGGAGTAGATGATATCCGACCAGAAATGCTAAAGTATGGTGGTATAAGAGTCTTACAGTGGCTGCACTGCATAGTTCAGAAAGCCTGGACAGAGGGACGAATTCCCGATGATTGGAGTAGAGCTCTCATAGTACCCATATATAAAAAGGGAAATAAAACTGAATGTGAGAATTACAGAGGTATTTCCCTACTGAGTGTTCCTGGCAAGATCTATGCAAGTATACTTGAGAAACGGTTGAGAAGAATTGTGGAAGAAAAGCTTGGTGAAGAACAAGCAGGATTCAGGCCAAATAGAGGCTGTCAGGATCAGATCTTCACTTTACGACAAATAGTCGAGAAAGCATGGGAATATAACAAAGATCTGTATTTAAGTTTTGTCGATTTTGAAAAGGCATATGACAAGGTGCCAAGAGAGAAGCTATTCAATACGCTGCAGTTATATGGTGTCAATGGGGCATTATATCAAGCAATACTTAGTCTTTATTTGAGTTGTGAGTCAGCAGTTAGAATTGAAGGAAGTACAGGAAGATGGTTTAATGTTAAATCTGGTGTGAGACAAGGATGTACATTATCCCCTCTGTTATTCATTATCTATATGGATCACATTATGAAGGAATGTGCTATTAAACCTGATATCAAAATTGGAGATGTTAATGTCAGCTCTTTGCTTTATGCGGATGATGTTATACTTCTAAATAAATCCGCTACAAGTCTGCAAGATTCTCTGACTAAATTGAATAGCTGTTGTAATAGATATGGTATGAAGGTCAGCAATAAAAAGACAAAGACAATGAAAATAGGCAGAATCATTGAAAATGTCAACTGTGTTGTGAATGGAGAACCTGTGGAACAAGTAAAACATTTCAGCTACTTAGGCACAATTTTTACTGAAGATGGTAAACTAAATATAGAAATAGACAACAGAATCAGCAAAGCTGGTATCGTGGGAAGTCAATTGAATAAATTCATATGGAATAAGAAAGAAATTAGTCGGAACACTAAATTAGCTGTATACAAGACTGTGTTCAAACCAATTTTAACTTATGGATCTGAGAGCTGGGTCAGAAGTAAAACACTTGACCAAAGACTAGAGACCGCAGATATGAGAGTCCTGAGAAAGATTAGAGGGGTGAACAGATGGCATCAATGGCAATATCATATTAAAAATGAGGATATTAGGAAAGAACTTGACATTGTCAGCATCCAGGAATGCGTTAGCAGAGCTAATCTCAGATGGTATGGTCACTTAAATAGAATGGGAGAGGAAAGATTAGCAAAACAAGTGTTCTCTGCCAGGTTGGCAGGAAAACGACCCAGAGGAAGACCAAGATATAGGTGGATTGATACGGTTCAAAGTGCCTTAGACAATAGAAATATAAGATCTGATAATGTTGGAGTCTTGACAAGTAACAGACTGATTTGGAGGAAAATTGTAGATAGGAAGTTAGTAATGATGTAATTTTTTCATGTAGTACTGTCATATCCTGTACACCCCTTGAGGGTACATGGCAGGAATTTGATGATGATGATGAACTTTCCCATATTTTTGATAAAGATATACAGTCATTTCGATTCAAGTTAGGGCATTGAAGTAAGGACTCGGCTCTTTCTTTAAATAAACGTTCAAATTTATAGCGACATCTGTGTAGGAGGCGAGTCTTGGACCAGAGGGTGTTGTGCCTTGTCTCTATTCTGTGCTGAACCAATAGAGACTTATTGGATTTGTTGTGATGAATATATGATTAATGTTCCTTAATTCTTTTTTCTATTCAGCGTCCTGTTTGTCCAAAGTAGGAAAGATTGCAGTTACAAGGAATTTGATACACACACACGCACACACACTAGACAAAGACATAGTTGAGCATTTATCTTTAGAAGATAAATAGTCAACTATGTCTTTGTTGACATAGTTGAGCATTTGTTGACATAGGTATATAAGTGGCTTTTAAATCATATTTCTTCAGAATTCTTGAAATTGGTTCTGAAATCCAGGAAATATAAGGAACTGGAACTCGATGTATTGAATCTGTGTTGTTTTGGATTGGCTTGTAAGAATTGAACAGATGTTGTGTACTCGTTTCGGAGAAGCCATTTAATTTCATGTGGTGTTTGATAGTTGAAAGTTCTTTCTGTAATTCATGAGGAGTTGAACAATTAGTTCTGGCTCGTCAGATTAAACATTTTATGATTCCTGATTTTTGATAAGGATGATGAGCAGATTGTTTGAGAATATAATGTCCAGTGAAAGTGGGTTTTCTGTAAACTGTTGTTGTTAGAATACCTGAAAGTGAACGGATGAGGAGGATGTCTAAAAAGGATAACTTGTCTTTTTCAATCTCCATGGTAAACTTAATACGAGGATGTAAGGAATTGATTCTGGATAAAAAGGGAAGGTAAGGAATCTGTTATGAGGCCATACTGAAAAGATGTCATCTATATATCTCACCCAAAAGGAAGGTTGAGGGAATATAGATGAGAACAGGAGGTCTTCTAGATGTTCCAAATAAAAGTTGTCTAGAGCAGATGAACGTGGACTTTCCATGGCTGTTCCTTCCACTGGTTGTAGAATTTGTTTTGACATAAGAAATATCCAGACTGCATCACGAAATCAAATAATTTTATAATGTCTTGTGGGAAGCTGTCAGCAAGTAATTGTAAAGTCTCTGAGAGGTACATTAGTATATAGAGATTCTACATCGAAGCTCACCATAAGATCAGTAGGTTGTAATGAGATATTTTTTAATTTATTTAGGAAATCAGAAGATTTTTTCAAAAAGGAGTGTGATTTGCCTATATGTGATTTCAATAATTTCGCTAAATATTTGGCTATGCGATAAGTAGGTGAATCAATGCAGTCCAGTAAGTTTAGCTTTAATCCGTAACCAACTCACAGCAGCTAAACATGATCTTGGCACTAACATTCGTCTAGTTTCTGATCTCCGGACCTTTATCTCCACAAACTTAGACCCACATCTTTCTGACTTAGTTCTTAATGTGGCTAAATGCGCTATACAATGTTCATATAAAAAACAAAACAACATCTAAACCGCAAATATAATGTTCTTATTTCTAAACAAATCAAGCCTTTCCAAGTTCCAGATAATTGGATCATCAATGTATCTGGTCGCCCTTTAACTAGTAGTGAAACACTTATCCTCTCAAAAGGACATGATTTCGCTATAGCCCCTAAAAAGATTCGGTATCTAGATTTCCTGGTTAACATCGAACAGAACCTAAGTCATCTTTCCAGTGAAAAGCTTAATTCTCCATCTAGAAGTTGCTTCTACGCTACTAAAAGTCAAGCTTCCTCCTTCCAATATATCTCCTGAAAAGAAATCGCTACATTCCTTAAGAAGCAACAGTCACCTTGTCATCACTAAAGCAGACAAAGGGAAAGCTACAGTAATTATGGATTCTTCAAACTATAAAAGAAAATTTCTCTTCTACTTCTAGATCGTTCAACATACCAAGAACTTAATCACGATCCCACCAACAAACAACTGAAGAAATTAAACTCCCTTCTAGATGAGGTGATAAGTTTGGATGCAGACACGATTGAAAGGCTAAAAACTCATTTCGCAAGACCTCCTAGATTTTATGGTCTTCCTAAAGTACACAAGACAGATATTCCTCTTCATCCTATAGTGCAGTGGTCTCCAAAGTGGGTACACAGTCGATATGTGGGGATTAGGTCAAAAAAAGTTTTATATTGATTGGAAAAAATTTAAGTAATTAATTAAAGATAAAGAATATTACTTTCTTTCATCAATTAAACATATATCTAATATAGACCAAGATGTTATAAATATCCTGTAAACTTAAATTTGCGAGTAGCGCACATTGGGCGACTTTGCACATATAATCGTCCATGGTGAAGCTGTCATGTTTTTTAAAAATGATAAGAAGTAGTGATAAGAAGCTGTCATGCTTCTTATCATTACCATTGTTTGTAGAGCATCCTAGTGTTGACAAGCCCAACTAGAGAAGGAAAATTGCTTAGTTTTCCTGCTATCTACAGATGACACCACAGTTGTATTAATTATTTAACTATTAGTAGTAAGTTTAACGATTTTTTAGTATAGATTGTTTCTGTGCAATTCCAACGCCTTTTTGTGCTTACTTTTATGTTTACACTAGAAATAGTGAATTAATATCAAAATTGCTTACATTTTTTAAAATTGATATTATCAACTTATTTATGTGAGGTATCGTTTTCTGCAATGGCAGGTATTAAAACCAAATATCGAAATAAATTAAACTTGGAACCAGACCTTCATATTGCAGTGTCAGAAGCCATTTAACCAGAATTTCAAGAAATTATGAAAGAAATGCAAGGCCATTGTTCACATTAAATATTGTAATAAATATGTTTGTAAGCTGTTAATAATAAAAATAATGTGTAAAAATATCTAGCTTTTTTTAATTATTATATGTTGATACAAGGCATATTTCCTCTTTATAATACTTATTACAATAGATTTTTGCTCAATTAGTTTATGTCTTGGGGGTACGTGATCAAAAAAGTTTGGAGTCCACTGCTATAGTGGACTGTATTGATTCACCTACTTATCACATAGCCAAATATTTAGCGAAATTATTGAAATCACATATAGGCAAATCACACTGCTTTTTGAAAAACTCTTCTGATTTCCTAAATAAATTAAAAAATATCTCATTACAACCTACTGATCTTATGGTGAGCTTCGATGTAGAATCTCTATATACCGATGTGCCTCTCAAGAAGACTTTACAATTACTTGCTGACATCTTCCCAGAAGATATTGGAAGGAAGGAACAGCCATGGAAAGTCCACTTTCACCTGCTCTAGCCAACTTTTATTTGGAACATCTAGAAGACCTCCTGTTCTCTTCTATATTCCCTCAACCTTCCTTTTGGGTGAGATATATAGATGACATCTTTTCAGCATGGCCTCATAACAGATTCCTTACCTTCCCTTTTTAGCCAGAATCAATTCCTTACATCCTCGTATTAAGTTTACTATGGAGATTGAAAAAGACAACAAGTTATCCTTTTTAGATGTCCTCCTCATCCGTTCACCTTCAGGTATTCTAACATCAACAGTTTACAGAAAACCCACTTTCACTGGACGTTATATTCTCAAACAATCTGCTCATCATCCTTATCAAAAATCAGGAATCATAAAATGTTTAATCCGACGAGCCAGAACTAATTGTTCAACTCCTCATGAATTACAGAAAGAACTTTCAACTATCAAACACCACATGAAATTAAATGGCTTCTCCGAAACGAGTACACAACATCTGTTCAATTCTTACAAGCCAATCCGAAACAACACAGATTCAATACATCGAGTTCCAGTTCCTTATATTTCCTGGATTTCAGAACCAATTTCAAGCATTCTGAAGAAATATGATTTAACAGCCACTTATATACCTATTAACAAAAATCCACCTATTTCCCCTCTTCTAAAGATAAACGTTCAACTATGTCTTTGTTTAGTGTGTGTGTCTATCAAATTCCTTGTAACTGCAATCTTTCCTACTTTAGACAAACAGGACGCTGTATAAAAAAAGAATTAAGGAACATAAATCATACACTCATCACAGCAAATCCAATAAGCCTGGATTGGTTCAGCACAGAATAGAGACAAGCCACAACATCCTCTGGTCCAAGACTCGCCTCCTACACAGATGTCGTTATAAATTTGAACGTTTATTTAAAGAAAGTGCCGAGGCCTTACTTAAATGCCCTAACTTGAATCGAAATGACTGTATATCTTTATTAAAAACATGGGAAAGTTTAATCAGGATGACACATTAATATTTATTTATTTATTCAATAATATGGCATGAATATCAAAACATGCAGTACAATACACTGTCACTTTAAAAACATATAACATTAAAAGTCAAAAGTCATTTTAAAAACCAATAAAATCAAAAGGTTACATCCATATTGGTCAGATAGTTCATAGCTTTGGGTGTAGCACTTAAAAAGTCCAATTTGTGTCTCCTGAATGTGCTCTGAGATAACACTGAGTCACAATATGGTCCACAATCACAATGCAGGGATGGTCGTTTACCACATTTAAAAAGCATGTCCACACATTTACCATGACCAGTTCGTATTCTGTTAAGCTGAGTCCAGGATTTTCATGGGAGGTGTGAGCAAGCATCAAAACTTTCTTGTAATTCATTGAGAGAAAATTTTGTGATGTCATCTGTCTGGCTCTCCCACTGTTCTTTACACTTTTTGCTTCAGGTCAAAGTTAGATTGTGGTAATAGTTGGGCTAATTGTGGTGGTGGATATCTTGATCTCAATCGTCATACACTTAAGTCTGGGAGATCTAAGTGTATTGGTAGGGCTGTGTTCTCCAAGATTTTCTTATACTCCCGTAAGAGAGCCTTAGTCCTGTGCAGAGTTGGTGGAACAATGTTACTAAGAGCTGGAAACCAGTGTGTGGGTGTTGATTTGATTGTACCAGAAATCAGTCTCATTCTATTATTTAGTCGGCTATCAACAAGTTTAACATGTGTGCTATTTAGCCACACATGTTAAACTTGTTGATAGCCAAACAATATTCTGTAACAGAGAAAACTAGACCAAAAGCTGTAATCTGCAGATTGTCAGCTGTTGCTCCCCATGTTGTGCCTATTAGTTTTTGTATTATGTTGTTACGGGTTCTTAACTTAACAGAAATGTTTGCTAGGTGTTGCTTGTAAGAGCGTGCAGTCCAGGGTCATGCCCAAGTAACTTGGAAACTTATTGTGCCGTAGTAAACACCCTTCAAAGAAGATATGTAAAGTGACATCTGCCATGTGATTATTAAGGTGAAAGCTTGATACTTCTGTTTTGTCTGGATTGAGCTGGAGCCTCCATTTTTTGTAATATTTACCTATTGTTTTCAGATCTTTTGTAAGTACATCTTCAGCCTGACTCATATTTTTGTGTCGAATGGCAATTACAGTGTCATCAGCATAACAGAACTTGTGTGAGATGATAGCAGGCAAGTCATGTGTATAGGTTATAAAGTAAGGGTGCCAATACTGACCCTTGTGGAAGACCATTATTAAGTTTTCGTTGTCGTGACATTTTATTTCAATTTGAAAGACACGTTCAATGAGCATGGAGGAAATTAAATGCGCAGTCCGTTTACATGGGACAATGCTAAGAAATTTGTATATAAGACCTTCAGGCCATACTGTATCATAGGCTGCTGTTAGGTCCAAGAAGATAGCTGATGTTTTTTTTTTTGCTTCTGAAATCCAGCGTCTATGTATGATGTTAAAGTGATCACTTGATCACAGCAACCATGTTTTTCTCTAAAACCAGCTTGTTCAATCTGGTTTTAGAGATGCTGCATAATTGGTATGGACAATCTGTTGTACAGAAAGCATTCTAACATTTTATAGGTGCAACTCAATAAAGCAATAGGTCTGTAACTTTTTGCCTCCTGGGGTGGTTTTCCAGGTTTAATAATAGCAACTATTTTTGACTTCTTAAACTGGCTAGGTACTCGGCCAGTCAATAATATATCAGAAAAGAATTCACAGAGCCATTTTATAGTATTTGGCCAGCTATTAATCAGAAATTCAGGATGGACACCATCAAAGCCTGGGGCCTTGCCTGCTTTGATATCTTTTACGGCTTTTACTTCATCCATAGTGAAGATTGAGGCATATTGTGAGAAAGCAGGAGCATTTATTTTTAAAGCTCTAAGTTCTTTCTTAACTTTCTTGGTATGTTCACAGTCCCTAGGTGCACTTGACATTAATGATTGGATTAGCTATTTTCTCATGGGAGATAATTGCTTTTTCTTTTAGGTAGATTAGTTGTGGATAGTTGTTGGAGAAGATTCCAAGATTTTCTACTTGATTGTTTGAAGTCAAGGTTTTCAACTATCCATTTTGTTTTTTGAGATGAGTTCAGGCTATGTAGTAATTCATCTGCTATTTCAGGATCTTCACTTTTCAGGAACTCTGTAGAGATGTTCACTCTCTTCATTCCATTCAGGGACATAATCTTTTCTGTAACCTCTAGGGATGTATTTTTTCGCAGTTGATATGATTTCTCCCACAAATCTTTTGTACTCTGCAACTCTAGCAGGTATCCAACGAACACATTTATCCCATTCATTCGCAAAATTTCTCTAATTTGCTTTTTTAAAATTCCAACGCGGTCGTGCAAAGGATCTTGCTATAGGTAGTGTCATACCAATTTCCAGTAACACCGGTCGATGTTGACTGTGTGGGAAGTTAGAAAGTACATATTGTCTTGCTGGTAATGGTTGCCCTTCTGTGTTTATTGAAACAAAACATAAGCCCGGATTAGACTCTGTTTGCCATGCTGATGATCTAAAGGTGTTTCTATCTTTGGCATCAAATACAAGGGTATATATTATTTATTTCTGCTCGTTGAACGAAGGTAGTCCCGCAGTCGTTGTTATCATGGTACTTCCATTCTTCATGATGGCTATTAAAATCACCAATCCATTCTGTTGAATGTTGATAAGTAGGTATCACATCTAGAGACCATGATGTTAAAGGAGGCTTATAGACATTGACTATTGTTATGTTGTGAATTTTCACACTCACAACATGGGTATCGTTATCACATCTCGTTGTCAGGACAGAAGCATTTTCTATATCATCCTTGATATATGTTGCAATGCCATAATTCCGGTGGTGTGTAGCACCAATCAGTTTGTAACCAGTTATTTTTCCTCTTCTATTAAGGTCGTCTTCGTTTTCAGCATGCGTTTCTTGAAGAAGCACAATGTCAATGTTATTTTCTTGTAATATTTTGCAGAGATAGTCACATTTTGCTCTGTTAATTCCCTTGATATTCAATTGACACATCTTAAGGCTAAATCCCAGTTTTTTGTCAGCATCATCAATAAAATTAGAAAAATCAGTATTGTTTGACTGCATGCCTTAGCCAGGAGAACTAAATGTTAGACTGGCTGCCAAATTGCTCTAGCCCAATTAGTGTTGCCCAGGGTGCACCACCGAGGAGGCGAGCTAGATTACACATTAATATATATATATATATATATATATATATATATTGTTCATCTTTACTCAGTAGAAATATTATAAAAAATTAGTTTAAATGACTATATACTGAGAATGAAAAAAACAACAAGGTTTAATATTAAGATACAACTAGTTTCGTTGAATGATTTAACTTCTTCAGATATCACAGGCAGAATTATACAAAAAATGATAGCGACATGATAAAATTGCATCAGCAGATCTAGTATAAAAGACAATAGTACATTTAAAAACAGGAATGCGAGCTTGAGTTGCAATTAAAGTTGACTATGTGCGTGAGCTGCCACGAGTGCACCAATACTGAACAGTGGCAATGTGTGCATCAGAGAGATTGAAACTAAGGCTGTTAATATGTGATGAATCTAGTGAAATTTCTCTGGATTCGATGATCTTTCTTTCGAGTTCATCATAACACACATGGATATTAGAAGTTTTAGGCCAGTCTACGAGGTGTTGGTGGCCTTCATCTGAGTTAATAGAGAAGAGAATGTGGCTAGAGAGAGCGCTGGCTCTGGTCCTATTGTAGGATATGTCTCTTAGGTGTTCTTCCATATGCAAAAAGATTGATTTAGCTGTCTGGCCATAATATGGCTTTCCACAATTACACAAAATCTTGTAGATGGATACTGAGTAGGGACGTTCTCTTCTCTATTAACTCAAATGAAGGCTGCCAACACCTTGTAGACTGGCCAAAAACTTCTAATATCCATGTGTCTTATGATGAACTTGAAAGAAAGATCATCAAATCCAGAGAAATTTCACTAGATTCATCACATATTAACAACAGCCTTAGTTTCAATCTCTCTGATGCACACATTGCCACTGTTCAGTATTGGCGCACTTGTGGCAGCTCACGCAAATAGTCAACTTTAATTGGAACTCAAGCTCGCATTCCTGTTTTTAAATGTACTATTGTCTTTTATACTAGAGTTGATGTAATTTTATCACGTCTCTGTCATTTTTTGTATAATTTTTTGCCTGTGATATACCTGAAGAAGTTGAATCATTCAACGAAACTAGTTGTATCTTAATATTAAACCTTGTTGTTTTTTCATTCTCGTTATATAGTCATTTAAACTAATTTTATATATATATATATATATATATATATATATATTTTTTTTTTTTTTTTTAAAATTTAGACTTCAATTCTTACATTAGTCTGATGTTATTTATAAATTAATAAAATTATTATATGAACTTGTGAATTAATATCTTTAATTTAATCATTACTCTGATAAAAAATGTTTTCCTCTCTTTAATACTTAGTGATATAACATCATGCGGCTCGTTCTACTTTTGAATGATCAATTGTTGGTATTCCACCTTGTTAAAAAAAACTGTTCCTATGTAGCCACTGAAGATAGTCTGTTATTTTCAAACTGAAATATTTGGCAAATTAAAATATAATATTCTTGTGTAAACGTGTCTATATATTATAAGTATGGATGTAATATGCATCCTTGTCTTACACCTTATTTTACATCAAACTATCTCCCTGTATTTCCTTCAATTCTGACAACTGACTTACAATTTAAATACAAACAATGATGTATTTGTCTGTATAATGTTGCATTTACCCCAATGTGGTGTTTTGAAAAGCTTTTCCATGGACACCTTGTTATATATAGCTTTTCCATATCCTTGTCATATTCATGAAATCTCAACTATTTCTCTTAAAGTAAAAATTTGATTCTGACAACCTCAATTTGGCTTGAATCCAGGTTCCTCTTCCTGTTTCACTTCCCAATTTTTCTTAGCTTCTTTTCAAGTATGCTTGCATAAATCTACCCGGAACACTTAACAGAGAAATACTCTGTAATGCTCACAGTCAGCTTTATTCCCTTTTTAATAGATGTGCACTATGAGAGCAGTCTGGTGAATAAGCAGCTATGGACCAACAGCAGCTGAGCTATCAGGGTGTGGTGGGGAGCAGAAGTGGCAACTCTGTCTCACTTAAAACCTTCTAAAGCCTGACGACAACTGGGTGACATGGCGAGTAGTGCTGCCATTAAATGAGCACCTCTTATGGCCACTGTCTCCAACAGTGGGAAGCAGCGTTGTGAGTACTGACACAAGGTTGAAGCCAACCGATGACAGAAAAGCTTGTGATCAGAGATTTGCAGATGGCAATATGATTATATTGTGTACATCTGTAATATTGCAGAGCAGAAAACAAATGGAGAAACTACTAATCTATCTTATCTCCAGAACAACCACTGGCGAGCAAACTCTTACAATTGGCTCCGAGTTCCTGGCATCCCTTAAATGGGACATGGGTGCAAAATGGTGTCCGCTTTTAAAATTGCAACTTGGGATGTCAGAACTCTATGAGAAGCTGGTAAATTAAGAAATGCCATAAGAGAAACGAAGAGACTGGACTTCCAGATTTTGGGGATTTGCGAGACAAGATGGCCAGGATCTGGAAAGTGTCGACAAGATAACATGACAGTGCATTACTCTGGGAATGATGAGAACAAACATCAACATCGTGTAGCTGTAATAGTAGATGAAGAAATCAGTAATAAATTGGATCCCATTTTCTGAAAGGATAATGCTATTACAACTTAAGGGAAAGCCTGTTAATAAATATCATCCAAGCACCAACAGCTGACAAAAGTGAAGAAGTTGAAGAGTTTTTATGAACACTTAAAAGAAATTTAAAACCTAACAAAGAAACATGAGATAAACATAGTGATGGACGACATTGATGCGAAAGTGGCCAGAGGGAGAGAAATTGTTGGAGAGCATGGCTTAGGCACCAGAAATGAATGAGGATACCACCTTGTCCAGTTCTATCAGTAAGAAGATCTAACATTTGCAAACACCTGATTTAAACTTCCACCCAGAAGACTGTACATTTGGAAATTGCCTCAAGATGGCAGTCATAACATTGTCAGAAATCAAATTGACTACATACTGATAAATAATACTCCAGATAAACTGATACTCCACAGCAGTATAAAGAGTGCAAAGACTTATCCTGGAGCAGATATCTCATCAGACCACAATCCTATAGTAGCAGAAATATATCTTAGATTAAAATCAGCCAAAAGAATTTAAAAAAAAAATGATGTAGAAAAACTAAAAGACTTGAAGATAAATAAAAGAGCTAAGACACAACTTAATCTGTGATTACAACAGATTAACATGGAAGAAAGTGAAAGATTGGAATCTCTTTGGAACAGCTTAAAGAATGCCATCGTAACAATAACAACAGGTATTGAAGAAGTAGGCTATGTGAATAATGTAAACCAACAGGAATGGGTGACAAACGAGATTATTCTCTTATTGATACATGAAGAACGTACATAAACAATGACCTAGCCAAATATACAGAAACGCATATCATCAAGAAGAAAATAAAAGAAGCAGGGGAAAATTGGATAAAAAAATTTAGGTGCTGAGATTAAACTGCTTCAGAAGAAACACGACTATTCAATCTGTACAAGAAAATCAATGAAATTTCCAAAATTTCAGAAAAAAGCAAGTAGTGTCTCTAAGAGGTGAAAGTGGAATAATAGTTCTAGAAGAAGAGAATAAAGCACAGATTTGAGTAAAATATATAACAGAGGTCTATAAATGTAAAAGATAATATTCAAGGGCCAGCAATTCTGAAATGTGAAATAGAGAATGCTATAAGATCAGGCAAAACAGGAAAAGTCAGTGGACTAGAGGGTTTGCAAACAGAATTTTTAAAATTAATAGAACCAGATACCATTAAACTTCTTGAAAAACTGTTCAATAAAATATATGAAAGTGGCAAATTTCCACCACATTGGCTCAAATCTACATTTATCACTATCCCAAAGAAGCTCAAAGTGAAATCTTGTGGTGACTTCCAACTTATTAGTCTAATGAGCCAAGCATTAAAAATATTTTTGAAAGTAATTCAGAATTGCATCTATAGAAAAAGTGAAGAAACTCTGAGTGAAATGCAGTTTTGGCTTTCGGAATGGTTTTGGTATACTAGATAGGCCCTTTTCTATGCCTAAATATTGATACAAAAATGCTTAGAAAAACAGAAAACTGTCTTTATGTGTTTCATGGATTTTGAAAAAGCTTTTGACAAAGTCAGACACACTAACTTAATAGAAGTCCTTCAACAAATAGGACTCGACGAAAAAGACAGACTAATAAAAAAAATCTGTATTGGAATCAATCAGCTACCATTTGATTAGACAGCATCACCACAAGTGATATTAACATCAAAAGAGGAATGAGATAAGGATGTGTACTCTCATCACTCTTGTTCAACATATACTCAGAAGTAATCTTTAAAAAGGGGCATTGGAAGAATGTTCAGAGAGAGAATCGCAATAAATGGAAAGATTGTTAACAACCTATGATATGCAGATGAGACTGTGCTAATTATAGATAACATCATGGATCTCCAAAAACTCATTGACAGAGCATACATAGAAAGTCAAAGAATGGGAATAAATATAAACATCAACAAGACGAAATACATGGTCATCAGCAAACATCCAACCTCATCAGTGAAACTGGCACTCAGTGGGAAAACTGTCGATCAAGTGTCAAGGTATAAATATCTTGGTTGCTGGCTTAATGAAAGGTGGGATCCTGAAATAGATATAAAGACAAGGATTGAAGTTGTTGCATAGCACTCTTTCATGAAAATGAGAACATTATTCTGCAATAAAGATCTAAACATAATAGAATGCTGAAATGTTACGTCTGGTCCATTTTGCTCTATGGAGTTGAGACATGGATATTGAAGGTGGCAATCATCAAGAAAATTGAGCCTTTGAGATGTGGCTATGTAGATGAAAGTTAAAGATATCATGGACAGAAAAAATAACCAATGAAGATGTATTAAAATCCATTGACAAAGCCAGAAATCTCATACAAACAATGAAGAAACAAAAAAATATATCTTGGCTACATCATGAAAAATAGTAGAAATCGTCTAAAAACCATTTTGGTAGAAAGAATTGATGGCAAAGGAGCCAGAGGAAGAAAAAGGATATTTTGGTTTGACAGCATCAAGATGTGTACAGGAAAGAGTAGTGTACAACTGCTCAGATCAACGTAGCAAGAATAGTTTGTTCACCAAGATGGTCGCTGACCTTTGATAGAAGATGGCACCATAAGAAGTACTATGAGAGCATTACTCTAATCATTTGGAATTCGACCTTGACCTTCTGATCAGGCCCTCTGAATTATGCAGCGTAGTCATTGCAAAAGTTTTATACCTGCATATTTGAGCATTTCTGATCATATAGCATGTACTTCAGCTTCCTTTCCACATTTCAAATTTTTGATGGCTTTTTTCTACCTCAAGTATTGATATGTACTCCTTTTCATTTCCCTGAAAATTTTCTACTATAGTTCTTTCGCTGCTTGTTTCATGTAACAATCTTTCGCAGTAATTATTCGACATCTAGAATATTTTTATCTTCAGTCTCCATGTTACTTTTATCATCTTTGATTCCTTTTACGGTACTCTTTCCTGTATTTCTAAGCTTTTTCAATAGCCTCGAGAACATTTTGCTATATCTTCCTGATATTTATCTTTTATATTCTTACCAAAGTAAGAATATAAAATCACCATCCTGCATTCTGTCAACAGGTTGCTGACCACTCCTTCAACTTCACACACAGTCTCAGTTCATAACACAGAACCAGACTATTTTAAATTTTAAGTTTTGTTCATTCTACTATTCTGCTGTCTTTCCATAAGTTTTAATTACTCTAGAAGCCATTCTTTAGGAATGGCTTCTGTGATTAAAACTGAATACTGATATTCTGGAGTAATCAGAATACCAATATTGGTGAGATGAGGAATGACATGGGTAATCTTTTTACCCACTTCATTTCCCATCTCACCAATATCAGTTACACAGCTTGACAACTGAAGTGAGAAACTTGCTTTATATTATATTGTTTAAGAAAGAAGCCTCATCACCAATTTTTATTAATTTTGTTTTCCCAATATTGAGAATCAAACTAGTCTTACTTTCATTATCAGTTGTAGCAGTAAAGGAATTTATTCACCCTGGCCTGGTTGGCTGAGTGATTACCATATCTGCTCTCTAGCCAAAAGGCTGCGGGAAAATTTTCAGGCTGTCAGTCAGCCAAGTCACCATTTCCTTTCCCTTTTAATTTTTCTGCAGTAACTTTATCTTTTATATATCAAACATTATATTTTTTTATATTGTTCATGTGTAAGCATACTCAAAAATTATTAGTATGATGAAATCAAAATAATATTTATATTTCAGCAAATGAGTAGCTTAAGCACACAAATTATTATTTGATTATTTTCTTACTTGACAAATAATTGTTCTTACATGTTGTACATTTAATGCAATTGAATTTTCAGATTAATTAAGATATGAATAATCATTAATATGAATAATTAACAATAAATGAAATGGATGTGCAACCATATTGAGCAAGAGATCCATAGGAAGAGGATGATGTGGAAGGAATATTGTGAGAATAAGGATGAGAGGAATTATGAAATAGATAAGGTGTAAGTCAGTAAAGTTATAACATTATACTGAAAGCTAAGTCGGAGTATGAAAAGAAACTGGCTGTGTAGACTAAAGACAGTCCAAAAGAATTTTATTGTTATGCTTCAAGTAAGAGTGAATGAATGTGGAAGAGTAACTTTACTGAATGCAAATAATAGCAGTTGTGTCAGATGTGTGTTGCATCTGCTTCTTGTGTCAGAAGCAGATGCAGTTATTTATATAATGAGTACTCATTTCACTAAGATCAGCCTGTTTTATGTGATGTGTAGCATAGTGCAGCTACTACATTGGATGAAGAGATAGAGGTGCATGAGAAGTAGATTCTAGAGCTGTTGCATAACGTGGGTAAAGATTCAATAGTAGGAACACATAGGATTTCAATATGTGTGTGTGCTAAAGGAATGTTCAGCTGAACTGGCTACCCTTGACATTTTTATATAATATGAGTTTCAGCTCATGGAAACTCCCTCAAGAACAGTAGAATGTATAATTGCATTGCATAAGGGGGGCTGTAGAGACAAATGCGTGTCTGCTGATTTGTCAGTATCTCTGGAGTGATTAGGAAGATTTTAAAGAAATTGATAAGGACTCACAGAAGTGGGTTGATAGACATGCTATACTTTGCAAAAAAATAGCATGAGTTTACTAAATAGGAAGATTGTGTTTTAGCAATTTTTTCATTTATAATAATGTTATTGCTAAGTTGGATAAAGGGAATAGATTAAACTTTGCTAAGGCCTTTGCCAGGATATCACATGAAACACTCTTGGAGAATATGGGATTGGAATTTAACTATTGACTTGGATAAGTGGGTGGCTGATGGATAATATCAAAGTAATAGATGAGAATGTGAAAGTGCTACTTTAAAGTGACCAGTGGTACACCAGGGATCATTCATTGGACCATTGTTATTCAACTGTAAGGGTATTGCATTATGGAATACTAAGACAATTGATGTGAAGTCATTTTGCAAACTTTGTTCAAGAAGCATCAAAGATGCTTCTTGGCATCTTTAATTCATTGTTATTCAAGCTATATATAATGATATTGAGAAGGAATTGACAGGAGATGTTGAATTGTGTGCTGATGATGCAAAGATAAGAGCAGGACATTCAGGAACCCACTGATGTACAGAACTTACATAATGATTTGAGTATCATGGAAGTGTGGGCAAACTGTAAATATTCACTGTAGGCAGTGGCATATTGGTGGGATTATGCTATGAGAACTTGATAAGGATAGGGATCTTGTAGTTATCGTGGATAGGAATTCATCATCATCAAATTCCTGGAATGTACATCATATTATGATAGTATTACATGAAGAACGTACATCATTACTAACTTCCTATCAACAGTTTTCCTCCAAATCAATCTGTTATCTGTCAAGACTCCAGCATTATCAGATGTCACTCGAACTACTATGCACAGATTTGGTCTCCTGAGTTTCAAAGTGATAAAGAACCTGTGGAAATGATGCAAAGAAGAGTTATATCAGGATTATGAAATGTAGATTATGAAGACCGATCGAGAGTATGTGGAGACAGCCTGCAGTCAAGAGAAAGTAGGGTTATATCATAGATCCGCACAGTTAACCTAGTGGCCGTGTGCTTCACAACCGTGCGGACCTAGAAATTAATGCAAGCATCAACTTCTATTCCTGCCAGTGATGTGAGGAGCTGAAGGATCTTCCTCAGCCATAGCCAAGTTAGCCACTCTTGGGCGTGAACAGTAGCCCCCCCCCCCCCACCCCCCATTTTATCTTGGGGTTTTTCATCCTGCAAGCCAGCCTTGAGAAACACTACGGACATAGGATACACCGGGGCGTAGGGCAGACCACCTTTTCCTGTGAACGAACGGTTTGAGGTCCGATGATTAATAAACCTCGACACCTCAAGGTAAAAGAGGGAAATAGGAAGATGAAGATAATACTTAAATCTAGTTTGAGTGAAATCGCTTCACTCAAGCTAGATGAAATTTGGAATTTAAGATGTGCATGATAATTGATGTAATCAGTTGATATTGAATAATTTTTATTGGGTAGACAGATCAAACATCATTAATAATTAAATTTAATGAATTTAATATGGTATATGGAATCTGTAGTAAAATTTGAGTCACCTCAATGTTGATTTTATTTGAACTATTTTAGTGGCAGGGTTAGGCAAAAAAGCAGTATTATATCTGCTTATTTTTCATTTGCTGAAAACAGCTATTTCATTTATTGTGATAATGAAAAGAATTCATCATAAGATTATCATTATGAAACAGTTTGATTGAATCCATTTCCTTTTCTTATTTGTTTAACCAAAATTTAATGTTGCTTCATGTTTGTTGTGTATTAAAATGCGGAGTAGAGTAGGGAAGAGACATATACAGAATAAATTTTAACTTATAACCAAGCAACTTTTTTTTTTTGTTGCATCTCTGCTACTTGCAAATATATTTGTCATTACTGATATATATGTAATAAATAAATATAGATATAATTTGATATATATCATATAGATCAAGTAAATATTTATTTTATAATCATCTGTGAGAAAGAACTTGTAAGGTATACTTAGAATAGGACTTGACTTCCTGTTACATTTTTCTGTATGTTTTATATTTTTTAAAATATATAATTAATTTATTTCGCAATACAGAGTTTACGTATTTTTTTTCTTCTGCCTTCTTCTTTAGGTGTATGTAACAGAACCATGAGTGCTGAGCAGGATTGTACCACAGTTGATGGGAGCGAGGATAGTATGTCACCTTCTGGAGTATCTAATGAGGAATTACCTGTCGATGATTCTAGGCAAGATGAAACTGGATCCATAGATGAAGAAGAAGGGGAAGAAGATGATGATGATGAAGATGATGATGATCAAGTGGACAATGAAGTAGAACAGGAAGATAATGATCTAAAAGAAGAGACAGAGTGCAATGAAATTGGTGATCTGGATTCGGCAGTTACTTCTATAGCTTTAACTGATATCAACACACCATTGGAGAATACATTAAATGAACAGAATACTGACATATTAAGTTCTCCAAGCTGTATAAAAAACACTGATAAAAGAGAACATGTCACCAGTAACATAATGGACTCGAAAGGTTTAGAGACTTTAGAAGGAGAACTAGATTTTGAGGAGGAAATTCATGAAAAGGAAGAAACCTCAAAAGAGGATTTAGAAGAGGAAGGAAATAAAGTGGGTGAAGATGAGACAAAACCAGAAAAAGTTGAGGTATAGTCCTCTTAAGTTCAGTATGTTTATGGACAGTTTACCCGCGTAGTGTTTCTTATGTGAATAGTTGCTAATAGTTTAAATTACAGTTTAGTTGAGTAAATAGGGCAGGTGAATACAGTACATTGGAATGAACGTAATACTTGCTGCTGCAAGGTGGTATGTATAGACAAATTTTGATCATTTCCGTCCTTTGTCATTAGTAATTTTGTGCATTAATGATTATCTAGGAATTTTTTTCATTCTGTTAATCTCCACTAGGATTCACTGAGTATGATCTAATTTTGATTGATTACAAAGATTAATTTATCTTCTAAATTAAGTTTCAGATTTAATCTTGGCATGGTTTAAGTTCAGTTGTGGTTTTGAAAAGATACTTAAAAATGTAAGTTTTTCACAGATAGTTTTAAGTATACATGAACATTTACAACTTTTTTTGTAAATTTATATGCAGTAATTAGTCCAGAGATTAAAGCATGCTATTGTGGATGATTACAGGTTATTTTTCATGTGCCATTCACATGACATACCTGTTTTGGAAATAAGTAGCAAGCTACTTTAGCTTTGAAAGTTAAATTTAGGGTTTAGTGATGAGAGTTGATCAGCTTTCTCCCTCATTTATTTTGGCTAAAGATCTGCAATTTGCTACTTTTACAGGATCCTGAACTGCCCTTCAAATTGTAATTCAAGGACTTTATTCTGTTCTTTACTCACAGTTTCACTGTATTTACTACATTTCATTCTCATGGAAAACGAGTAACCAAGTTTGTTCTATAATTCTGCTAGTTTTCTTTATTAAAAACTGTTTAAATTTCTGGATATTTCCTAGTTTTTTACACGAGAACTGTATGTAGGTTATTCAGAAAGAAGCATACACTTCTAAACTATCATAAACATCTGTTAGTCCATATTGAAAATAAATACTACTAAATAAATTAGCATTGTCACCAGAAGGTACTTCTCATTCTAACACGAGAGGCACTGTTGTAGTTAAAATAGTGTAATTTTGAGAAAACATTTTCTGTTTTAATTTATCTTGAAAGAGTTGATTATTCACCATGAGTTTTGGAAATATAATAAAGAGCTATAATCAACTCTCGTTATAGTAAACTCGCAGGGATAGTTGTTATTAGCAGTAGATAGTTTGGCATATAGTGAGTGTTTTTAGCACATCATTGTATCTATGGAAGTTTCATCAAGGCTTTTCAGTAGTTCATTATTGAAATGACCAAAACCATAAGTTCAGTGCTGTGCTAAAAAGCTAGCTGTGTTTACTGTAATGAGAGTTGACTTTATCACAATAACATCAACTTATATTGGTATAAACATTTCAAAATAAAGGCTACATTTATAGAAGACACTATCCTTTCCAGTCAGTAAATAAATAATACAGTAGGTGAAGATAGACTTGCAACATTTCCTGAAAAAGTTCACTGTTATTTGTGGCAGCAGTTTGAACCACAGCTATATGGTATATTCTCAGGAGTGCAAACTTGAAAAATGGAACAATAAACCTGTTACACATTTTGCTGTATTACTCTAGAGCAGTGTTTCTTAACTGGTGTTCCTTGAGAAGTTCTGGAATTTGTGATTTTTAAATTAATTTGTCAGCACAAATTAATTTAATGATGGTTTAATTGAAGTTTAATTAATTATTAATCAATTAATTATTAATTATTGATTAATAATAAAAAATCAGCTAAATTACCAATTAATTATTAATTTATACATTACAAAATAACCAAGGTGTTCTGTCAAAATTTCAGGATTTGTGAAGTGTTCCGTAGTTGAAAAAAGTTTGAGAAACACTGCCCTAGAGTATAGTAATATATATATGCCGTATTTACTCAATTATAACTTGCCCTTACGTATAACTTACGTATATACTTTACGAAAAAATACATTAAAAAGTTTTGCTTTTACACACAAAAAAAAGTTTAAACACGTTCATGTTGGGGCGATAGTAACTCGCTCTCCGTAGTAAACAACACACCCTCCCCAACAACCGCTATACTGCAGATGCAAGATAAACAAGTAGTTTTATTGTATAACTGAATAATTACAAAGACTTCGCAGTCTGTGTAATATATTTCTCAACAAATAGTGCAATTAGAGACAACTGGGATAAAAATGGAACTAACTAATGAATTACATTTCTCCTCCCACAGAAATTTAGCTGTATAGACTCGAGCAAAACCCCATGTTGCTGGCAAATACAATATCTAATAAAAAGTATTGTTCAATTACATGAAATAAGAGTTTGTTTGATTGCATTTTAAATTTTCGATGTCATTAAGACAGATCATAAAGGCTAACTTCAAATAAAATTCTACTGCAAATTGAAAGATGCGGAAGCGGCATGCAAACAAGTATTTGAGCCCGTCTTCTCGATGCGGAAGCAGTACACAAAGGTAATGAGAAGTTCTGTCGGAACGATAAATGGGCAAACCACCATCCCATCATGAACATGTTAAACTAAGAAATATATATATAATGAATGTTGTTATGGCAGTTTCGGATATTATGGAATTCAGTTGAAGAAAATTAACATTTCAACTCAACAATTGTTGGCTTGTCTTTATCATTGGGTTGTGCGATCATTTGTTAATACCGCACAATAATATGCACATCTTTATAGCTGCTCTATCTCTACTGGCCTACCATCGCTGTCTCTGTTGTGCTCTGCTTTCACTTCTCATTAGTCATTCGTGAACAATTGTTCATTACATATATCAAGTCTTATAAATTACCAGTAATTTTTCCCTGAAATAATGGGCAAGAAGAGATGACGCTATTTGGGTAGACTTTGACAATGCACACAAGGAAACTGCTCTCGAGGCTGGAAGTAGCGATAGCAAATAGGAGATTCTTGGTAAGTCATACCTACTTTCAGTTTTTTTTCTTGAAAACTTTAGTTTTTTAAAAATACCTGATATATCTTGCACTACGATTGTTTAGCTTTAAGTTTGGAAGAAAAAGTATGAATTATATTCGAGTAAATATGGTAATCATGAAGACATGATTATATGGTTTCTTTTTTAAATGATGAAGCCACTTTCCTCAAAATTGGATCAGCACAATGTAAATGCACTAATTATTAATTGTCAATTAAAACTATATATATTTTCTTTGTTGTAAATAAATCACTATCTAGTGCATTTTAAGAGCCTAATGAGTACCTTTTTTTTAATAAAGAATATTTACTGCACGATACATATGCGCACGTGCACACACACACACATTTTTGCACTATTTGTGGATGCTGTAAATAGTTTCAATAATTTTATGCCATTGTAATTGTGATTTAATCTTAAGAGTTTTGAATCAAGATTTGTATTTCTCTTCATTTTGTTCATTTCATAGGAATTCCAACTTTTGCACTTATAGTAAATGTATGATTCAAGTTAATTACCATTAACCCATCATGGAAAATAAGTAGTAACAATTTTATCCAAATTAATATACTTACCATAAAAAGTGATATTTCCAAATGATTATGAAAACAATAGTATGTAATGTCTGTTATAAATAGTCGTTATAGTAACATTGCTGAAAGTTTCATTTTTATTCAAAGCATAAAGCAAATTATGTTTGTGTTCATGTAGTAAGGAAGTTTATCAGTTTTCTTTAAACAAGTATTCTGCCTTCAGTGATATAGTTTTTGTATATCACTAGTTTGAAAAACAAGAATTTACAATAATTGTAAACCTACTCCTTAAACGATGCAGGGATAATAAATAATTCCCAATTGTGTGAAATTAAAACACTGGTTTCATTCATACAAGGCATTCTGCATTTGTAAGTGCATTAGCTTTGCCCTACTCTAAGAGCAAACTGGCGTCGCTCAGTGCTTGCCAATATCAACGAAGCTATTCGTATGTTACAAGAAGAGCTCTCCATGACCCTGAATGCAAACCTTTGGACAATCCCCTCAGACATCTCGAATGCATCTGTGGCCAAGGAATTCACAAAAATAAAAAATTGTCATATAAAATTTTTTAAAATTTAACAAAAAAAAGTCGCCGTCTCCAAGACCACCCAAAAACAATGTGGATAATCTCTCCACTACCAACCTTGAAGCAGCCACCATCAGTGCTCTCAGCTGTGGTCAAAACTTTGCCACCATGTCCAGACACGTGCCAGACAAAGAGTTCATGATCCAGATGGAGCATTGAATGTTCACACTTCTTGCCAGTATTGTTGGCAAGAAGTGTGAACACACAACAGCCTAATATTGTTGACTTCTTGTCAACAATATTAGGCTTGAAGTAGCTAATGTGCCATCACAGGTGAAAACTCTTGCTAACAGTCTGCCCAACAAAGAATTTAAAGCACTTCTACATTTAAGAAATAACAAAAAAAAATAATCTTGAAAGCAGAAAAGGGCAATGCTACTGTCATTTTAAACTGTACAGATTATTAAAAAAATTACCACCCTTCTAAAAGACCGATCCACCTACTGCCTACAAAATTATGCCCTCACCAAGACAGATTACAACCATCCATAGACTACTCTTTAAAAAAAAAAAAAAAAAAAAAAAAAAAAAAAACTCCTGGCCTGCAGACATAACTGACAAACTAAAACCCTACAATTCCAACCCCCTCCCCCTGTATTAATGGACTGCCAAAAATCATAAAAAGGATGTACCTCTATGCCCAGTTGTAGGTGGTATAGACTATCCACCCACAAATTAGCTTAACATTTAGCCTAAGTGCTTTCTTGTACTACTGGCAATACTACGTCACATATCTGAAACACAGCTTTTAAGCCCAGTATACAAGACCTCATACTCCACCACACTGATTTAATGGTCACTTTCGATGTCTCCTACTTATTCGCAAATGTCCCACTCAAAGACACTTTGGTGCTTATCTAAGCAGAATTTCCTCCCAATATCTCAGCCCTTTTTTCAATTCATTATAAACTTAGGCTGTTTTGTTTGGCAAGTAAAAAAATTCTACAAACAAATTTGAGGATACAGCCATGGTCTCCCCATATCCCCAGCTAACTAACTTTTTCATGGAAACATTTGAAAAGAATGCCCTAAATTCCCCCTCCCCCCCTTTAATTTCACTATTTGGTTATGCTATTTGGATGATGTGTTTGCAGTTTGGCTACATGGCTGGAAACCTTATGCCCTTTCCTTTCCTTTCCCATTTGAACAGCTGCCAACATCCAAAGATTCAATTCATGACAGAAATAGAAAGTAACAACAGTCTGCCCTTCCTAGATACCCTAGTTACAAGACAACCAAATGGATCCCTGGCCTTCACAGGCCACAGAAAACCCACATACGTAGATTACAGCAAGTTTATTACCATCCCTTATATCTGTAGTTCTCAGAAAAGATTACCAAGATATTAAAAAAGCACAATCTTGTGACCATCTATAAACCACACAAAAAGCTAGCAGCCTTTATCCAGTCTCCCATAGACCAGCTAAAACCTCTGGAGTTTACCAGGTATCCTGCAGCTGCACCCTTTCTTATTATGGACAAACAGGTAGGACAGCCAAAAACTGTATAGCCACTCAGGATTAGTAGGCCATGTCCTGGATACCTGGCACAGAATCTGTAGGAAAAAAGCAACCTTATTCCACTGAAGTAAATTCAAGTTTGAAGAGACTTTTTCCCTGGAATCAGCTGCAGCTCTTACCAACTGCCCCAATCAAAACAGATATGGCTGTATCAGACTCTTCCCTCTTATGGGAAACCCTCATCCACAGACAGTCAGACTAAGAACTCCTAACCAAAGCCAATAGGTGTAGTAATTGTAGGACTCTAGGTCTCCTGTATATCTCTCTGGTTTCTTTATCTTTGGTACTGAAGTGCGCCTGCATGCACGTGTTTAATATAAGTAATATTTTTTCCTGATGATGCCAATTTAACTTCTGTGAAATATAGGATAGTAAGTAAATAAGTTTCTTTATTAACCAATACATTGTGAATGTCCTTAAAAAATATACGATGCTTACAATAATTATCTTACTATTCAAGGAGTGTATCACCCTTGGGAAGTAGCACTTGCTGCTAGCTTATTGTTGTACCTTGTTTTTCAAACTGGCAACAGTAGAAGCACATTAGGAGACCACTAAAATTCAATTTGCAATCATGACGGTTTTGAGCTTTCACTGTTTGCAAAAGTGAGCTTGAAATAACATTGGATCTAAAGAAAAGTTTATTAACTTTATTTACTCAGACAACAACAGCAGCATGTAATATCAGCGTTGGCAGCAATAGAATGTGAAAGGAGTCTATCATGTCTTAGAGGGAATGATAGTTCTGCATAATTCTGATTGGTTAGATGAATTGAAGATTGGCTGTCTGAAAGATACTAGCAAGTTCTGTATGATGGAGCAGTGTCTCAGAAAAGAAAGGTGACTAGTGGCATGTCTCAGGGTTCTGCTCTTGGGCTCTTACTGTTTAACTTTTTTGTTAATGATATTTCACGTGGATTGACTGGGGATCTTCAGATGTTTGCCAATGATGCAAAGTTCATCATCATCAAATTCCTGCCATGTACTCTCAAGGGGTGTACAGGATATGATAGTACTACATGAAAAAAATTACATCATTACTAACTTCCTATCTACAATCTTCCTCCAAATCAGTCTGTTACTTGTCAAGACTCCAACATTATCAGATCTTATATTTCTATCGTCTAAGGCACTTTGTACCATATCAATCCATCTATATCTTGGTCTTCCTCTGGGTCGTTTTCCTGCCAACCTGGCAGAGAACACTTGTTTTGCTAATCTTTCCTCTCCCATTCTATTTAAGCGACCATGCCACCTGAGATTAGCTCAGCTAACGCATTCCTAGATGCTGACAATGTCAAGTCCTAATATCCTTGTTTTTAATATGATATTGCCATTGATGCCATCTGTTCATGCCTCTAATCTTTCTCAGGACTCTCATATGCAGTCTCTAGTCTTTGGTCAAGTGTTTTATTTCTGACCCAGCTCTCAGATTCATAAGTTAAAACTGGTTTGAACACTGTCTTGTTCCGACTAATTTCTCTCTTATTCCATATGAATTTATTCAATTCACTTCCTACCATACTGGCTTTGCTGATTCTGTTGTCTATTTCCATATTTAATTTACCATCTTCATTAAAATTCGTGCCCAAGTAGCTGAAATGTTTTACTTGTTCCACAGGTTCTCCATTCACAACATAGTTGACATTTTCAATGATTCTGCCTATTTTCATTGTCTTTGTCTTTTTATTGTGACCTTCATACCATATCTATTACAACAGTTATTCAATTTAGTCAGTGAATCTTGCAGACTTGTAGCAGATTTATTTAGAAGTATAATGTCTGCATAAAGCAAAGAGCAGACATTAACATCTCCAATTTTGATATCATGTTTAATACCACTTTCCTTCATAATGTGATCCATATAGATAATGAATAACAGAGTGGATAATGTATATCCTTGTCTCACACCAGATTTAACATTAAACCACCTTCCTGTACTTCCTTCAATTCTAACTGCTGACTTACAACTCAAGTAAAGACTAAGTATTGCTTGTTATAATGCCCCATTGACATATAACTGTAGTGTATTGAATAGCTTCTCTCTTGGCACTTTGTCATATGCCTTTTCCAAATCGACAAAACTTAAATACAGATCTTTGTTATATTCCCATGCTTTCTCGACTATTTGTCATCTATTTAATGGTCAAAGCTGTATAACTGAGAGGAGACCTCCACATAGCCTTTAAAGGAATTCGGAGAACTGACCAGGGCTTCTGACCTAATGTCCAATCCTCACCTTCTCGTGGTGCACCCTGTTGGGTATCTACTTGGATACTGAACGAATGAGGATGGGCTGGCAATTTGGGATTTAGCTGACCAAATTGTATTCTTATTGGTTAAACCAAAATAAAAAATTATGGTACAACATGATGCAAAGTTAGGTAGAATTATCAGGAGTAGTACTGTTGTTAATTCTTCTACAGGATGATTTGAATAGACTTTTATCTTTGACAAATGAGTGAAGATTGCAGTTTTAATATTAATAAATGAAAGTAGATAGTTTCCCGTCTTTGAAGTATACAACCAATGGAGGGGTTCCTCCCTTTCTTCTATATATTGTAAAGTTTTCTATGAGCTAAAATTAATAATATATCACATGCAATTTGCAGTTTGAAAACAGAAAATAAAATAAATGAGATCGTAATAGTAGTAGGTACTTATGACTTAACTAGCGATAAGTTCAGTATGCAAGAGGACATGACCTCAATATGATAAAAATGATTTAAGAAAGGCTATGATGACAAACAATTCAATGCAGAAGGAATGGATGTGTGTAGGGAATATTAGATTTGTCTTAGGGATGGCCCATGCCTGAATCGTTTGGAATTCCCCCACATACAAATTAGCCAAAGTGCTCACACAATATACTGGCAACACACCTTCACACATTAAAAAAAAACTCAGCCCAATTTGAAGCCAGTATAGAAAACCTCTCACTCCAACAAACTCACATAATGGTCAGTTTTGATGTCTCCTCCTTATTCACCAATGTTCCACTCAACAATACTGTAGACCTCATCCAAACCAAATTTTTCTCCCAATATCTCATCCCTATTTCAGTTCATCATGAACTCAGACTATTTCATTTGGCAAGGAAAATTCTGCAAACAGATAGAGGGAACAGCCATGAGTTCCTCACTCTCTCTACCACTGGCTAACTTCTTTATGGAGACCTTTGAAGAAAAAGCCTTACTCTCCCCACATAAACCCACTGTTTGGCTATGCTGTGTGGATGATGTGTTTGCCATTTGGCCACATGGTCTGGATACAACCCCACAATTTCTCAACACTTAAACAATGAACAACAGTCTCCCTTTCCTAGACATTCTGATTACATGTCAATCTGATGGATCCCTGGCTTTCTCTGTTTATAGAAAACCTACACATACAGGTAGACACTTTCACCAACAGTCACTCCCACCCCCAACTATGGAATTATTACAACCCTATATAACAGGAAAAAGTAATCGGTTCAGATAACAATGCCCTAACTACTGAAGTTAACGATATCCTTAACACCGTCTTGCCAATGACTATGACCCAAAACAATTCAAAAAATATTAAAAGCAGTTAACCACAACCCACTTCCCCCCTTCATAGCAGAAATTACTCTAAATCTATTACCATTCCATATATCCAGGGTACATCAGAAAAACTAACAAAATTAAGAAAATATGACTTCACAACACTAGTTATAAACCACATAAGAAATTGACATCTCTTATCCACTCCACCAAAGACCAGCCACTTCCTCTAGACCTTCCTGGAGTATACCAGGTCCCTTGCAGTTGCAAACTGTCCTACTACAGCCAAACAGGCAGGACAGCCAATATCAGGATATCTGAACACAAGGACTACATCCAATTCCACCGCTCAGGACATGCCAGCCATGCACTGGTGGACACCTATCACAGAATATGCTAGAAGAAGGCCACTTCATTACATCACAGCAAGTACAAGTACGAAAGATTATTCCTTGACTCATTCTCAGCTCTGAAAAACTTCCCAAACCTCAACATATTTGGGTGCACGAGACTGCTCCAAATATGGGAAGCATACATTCTACGATTGTCAGCACAACAGCCAAGAAAACCCAATTTAGCCCACTGGGGGGGGGGGGGGTAGCTTTTAGGACTCTAGGATCAACTTCAGTTACCTTTCTTCAGCTTCACTTGTGTGTGCATATCATTGTTTTCTGATCCCTGAAATATACTTAGTTATTAATTAAAGTTTTTATAATAATAATAATTTAGTTTAAGTTATCATTTCCTAAAAAATTAGAAGTAATATACAGAAATTTTAAGTCTACTTCTAGTGGAAAGCGTTTAACCATCATGTTTATATACTAAAATAATATAACTGTCTATCTGTATCCTTTTCACTATAAAAAAAAAAATAGTTCAAAATTATTAATAAAAACGAGGATATTAGGAAAGAGCCTGACATTGTCAGCATCCACGAATGCGTTAGCAGAGCTAATCTCAGGTGGTATGGTCACTTAAACAGAATGGGCGAGGAAAGATTAGCAAAACAAGTGTTCTCTGCCAGGTTGGCAGGAAAACGACCCAGAGGAAGACCAAGATATAGGTGGATTGATACGGTACAAAGTGCCTTAGATGACAGAAATATAAGATCTGATAATATTGGAGTCTTGACAAGTAACAGACTGATCTGGAGGAAAATTGTAGATAGGAAGTTAGTAATGATGTAAATTTTTCTTGTAGTACTATCATGTCCTGTACACCACAACCTCTAGCAAAACTACAACCTCTTAATATAATACTTACAACCTCTAGCAAAATTATTATTATTATTATATGGGTATCTCCACAGAGTGTAAGTACACAATGTGAGAGGCCCACATTGGTCATAATGCCAGTCATACTTGTCCATCAACAATATACTTACAACCTCTAGCAATTTACCCATTCCACTCATTTACCATTCTGTGCATAAAAAATATTATTCATATTGCAAAATTCTTCTGTGGTGAATCTCTCATTCTCTGCTATTCAGTCATATACTGGGAAAGGAAAAATATTTACTCAATAAAATCCTTTTAGTAACATGTGTCTATCATATTCACTTTTTTTCATCTATCACCTAAAATTTATAATTCTCAAACTGTCAATCACTCTTCAGAGACTGAAGTGAGAACTGCATTTTAATTTATTAGATGAGACTTCCCAGATGAATCACTATTTGTCATTAACCTCCAAATTATTTCTGACAATTCCACATAAGAAATTAGGCAAAAAAAAAAAAAAAACTGTAGTGCACAAATTGTGCTCTATCCACATGATATCAAAGTGTTATAAAGAGAGATGACTTCCTTATTCCTGCCTGTCAGATTTGAGATATTTTGCTGTCTTTTGAACTCTTCTGAACATAAACTTTTCCAAATCAAACTGGTAAACAATATCCTTTTCCTATAGTCTATTCAGTAATTATGCAGCAACTCTACATCATTATTTATTACTGCCTTCTCAGTTTAGAATCATTAAAAACTAAATACTTCTCTTCAAATCATTTCCAAAATCATTAATGTAATACTGTACAGCAGTGCCCATGTAGAAAACCCTGTGGCACATCACATGCTGTTTTCTCTTTAAATACATAACCATATACCTCTTTGCTATGCCTTCCCTCAGCTACTCTCTTAGCCATTCCATCAATTTCATATCTTTATTTGCTCCAATTTAAATAATAGGATTGTGTGGTATCCTATTGCCACTGTCAAATGCAGTGGCAATTTCTAGTGATATCATGGTATAGCTATTCCCCTTGTCCAAAACTCACTATCTTATTGCAGAAATGGTGTCAACTATTAAGACAAGGCTTCTCTTTCCCCTGTCCCATAGTATACCATATTCCTATCCACTCTTTCTGGAATTCTGCCTTAACTAACTTTCCAGTACTGTAATGACTGCTCTTGAGATACTAAATGGTCTAATTTGTTATCTGTCTTGGCATTTCCATTATGTAACATAGTTATCTTAGCTTCTATCTACTCTCTTGAGACATTTCCAGTAGTAAGTCTTTAATTAAACAGACAGATCACAGCCACTGCCATTTCTCTTGCACTTTCCCATAGTACAAAGGATGATATCTCATCCAATCCCACAGATATATTTAGATGGAGATATCCTAGTATCCTAAACACCTCTAGTTCATCTACCTCTAATCTTTTATTTCCTGTCATATCAGTTTCTGCATGACCTCTGCTTGGATAATACATGCTCACAAAGTGATTACTTGGTAACTCAAGTAATTTCTTCTGATTTGTATCTCTCTACTGAGAAGCATTCATTGAAGTTATTGTTCCAAAATCATTCTTTCTTTTACTTGCCATGCAGTGTAGATTTTCTTAAGGCTGGCTATTTTTTTTACATAATCTAATTTGTTGGGTTTTGCTTGTGCTTTGTGACACTTGCTGGTCACAAAACAAAATACTGTTCATGGGCCTGTTGATCATCTTTATCTTTAAATATGCTTTACAACATTCTTTTCAACTCTTGACTTGTGCTACTTATTCTTTTAAATGTCACCTGGTTGGGCATGCAATCTGATAATCCTTTCCTTAAAGAACACAGCCATAGCATAAGCAGCTGCAAGGAAAGCTTGTCAATAGGGCATGCAAAATGGTCATGGGATATTTAAGTTGACTTTCAAAAAAAATAAATCATTTAATCAAAAGTGCATGTTCACCCTCATCAATCAGAGGATTTTTCTGATGAACTATTACTCTTGCAGACTGCATTACTCTTCCCCATCTCATCTTTATCCTTACTGAATACAGTATCCATTAAGTAAATACAGTTCCATTAAATTATACATCTGTAGCAATATACTTTCCTGTCAACCTAGTCTCAGTAATGTTTATAATCATTAGATAAGTCAAGGTAATCAATACCAAACACTTTTTGTTCATGATGCTTCTGGCATTAGAACAGCTATACTGTAAGATCCTCCTGGCTCCAAAGGTCACTTTCACCTTGTAATTAATGACTAATTCAATTTCGAGACTTGAGAAACTGCATCATTCAGCATTCTTTGATTTTTTTCCCCCCATTCTCATTCTCACTCACCTTAAGGACACTTGTATATGTGTACATATGCTCCTCCCCCTCATCCCAAGAGCTTTAATTATCATGATTCAGTACTTCCATTCTCTCATTGAACAAAGTTTATCTAGATACCTAACTCGAATTCATTAAAGTGCAATCCATCAGTCATATGACAAGTCCTTTCATTCATTTCAGATATCTAAAAAAACTGAACACTATTCTTTCTACATAATTCATTTGCATTTCATGGCCTTTCTTATCAATCACTATCATGCCTTGAAGAAAGAAATTCTCACATTCCATTCCCCCTTTCTTCCATATCCTCTTGCATTCTATATTTTTTCCATTTTTACATTATTTGTTCAAATCAAAATTGATTTTCATTTTATCCCTTTGCATTTTAACCATATTAATATTTAATCTTCACACCTTTGCACTAGGAAAGTAAACTCATCAATCACACCCCTGATAACCACACAAAATATGATTAAAAGTTTTCATTGCATATTTCTACATTTAAGTCAGGAAATCTAGCTCTTTCATTTTATTGTTTCAATTTTCTTCCTTAATCATTCAATCTGTGGTTGTGAGTCTTTTATCAGATCAACAGATGATCTAGCAATATGTTTCTTTTTTGACTTACTAATCAGGGCACCAATGATGTATAACTGAATATTATATTACAAATATCTATATTCTATACATCATTGTGTATAGACCAATGACATTAATAAATTCCAATTTCTCAGATACTACTATACTACTAGCTTGCTGTAAAGTATATTGGAAAAAAAAGTCCAGTGTACTTTAACATAAGCAGATAATTTATTTTTTAATAGTTTTTTGCTGCTAACCACCAGCAAAAAATTATTTTAAAATATTATTATATATGCTAATTCTGATGAACAGTTGCAGTAGAAGTATTTGTAAAAAAAATGCAAGCAGTGGAATCTGAGTACCTGTGTGAAAGTGAGTGAAGTATATTAGTTAGAAGGGTTATTTTTTTTACGACTTTTTTTGTACAGCGTCCATAATTTTTAGGGAACTCTTAGGAACACCATCCCAGATATGAGAGCAATAATCAAAGGTCAGGCAGGTTTGTGTAAAATTAGAAGCTTTGTAGTTGAGTAACACCCTGAGTGAAAAAGAACTTAATTTTTTGGAAGCAGAGGCAATGTTTGTGTGAAGAGAGATTTCAGGATAGTGTTATTCCAAGATAAATATCATCATAAATAGAAATAAGGGTGTTATTAAAAGTAAGATTAGAAGAGAAGAGTCCTTTCTTGTGAGAAATAAGGCAAAGCTGCATTTTAGTAGTAATGAAAGACTGTCCAAACCTTGCTGGTGAATGTTGTGTAGATTCGTTAAGTGGTAGTAGGCTGTGGTAATTTTTGCATTGCTGGGTTTGTCAAATGAAAAGGAGGAATGCAATGTGTTGTTATGAGAAAAAACTATGTATCAGATTGAATTTATATTATAGAACTCGGAGGAGTCAGAGACTCATCAATGGAGACCACATATTATACACACACACATCATTCTTGAATTCATTCATGCTGATTGCATGCACAACATCCAATGGCAGTCCATTCCAATCACACACCATCCTAGGACAGAAAAATATAGGCTTTATACCCTTTTTAGCGGTATTCATTCTCAGCTTGTCCTTTCATAAAATGAAAAATTCCATCAGCTGAAATCCTTTGACTCTTTCAGAAGTTTGTACATCTCAATCACATTGCCCCCCCCCCTCTTTCTGGTGTTTGCAGCCTACAAATTCTCAATCTGTATTCCACAATCCTGATATAATTTTTAACTCTCCTTTGCACTCTCTCTCCCCCAATTTATCACTCACAACAGAAATTTTGCTAATTGGTTTTTGGTAGTCCATGTATCGGGGGGGGGGCTAGAGTCAAAAAGGTTTAGTCTGCTAGTCACTTCCACAAGCCAAGAGGTCACCTTCTTAAGGAGCTTATGTAATGTTCTGAATTGGGTGCTGGTGGGATATTCTATAGGGAGGTAGGTAGAATGATCTAAAAGTAAGAGGCAAGCTTGCTTGTGTAATATGATTGGTTTGGAACGACAGTGTCATTTTTCTTATCGGCTTTAGTAATTACTATTTTGTTATTGCTTTTTGTTGGTTTGGCTTGGGTAAACTGAAGGGGTAAACCACCAAAAAACAAATTATAATAACCTCCGTGGAATCAGTAGACTCATCATGGGAGACCCACTCTCACCAGTGCATTCCACACTCGCCAACAAATCTCAATAAATCTCCTCCTCACACCCTTCCTTACCAGATCTTTATTTAGCTTCCAGCAATGGCCTGTCATTCTTCTCATCTTAACATCCACTCTTTTTTGTTATTATTTCTTCTGTATTAATCTGGTAGAATCCCTTAACCAACTTGAAGGTCTCTGTCATATCTCGTCTTCCTCCTATTAGCCACATTCCCTCAGCTGCTCTGCATAACTCCAGAATCCTGATATCATGTTTATCATTTGTTTTTGGACTCTCTCTTTTCTTTTTTTTTTTTTGTAGGGAATGGAAAACTGAATAACTCTCATTGTGATGTCGAAATAGTGTTTCCATATCACAATGTATATAATGCCTGATGATAGCATGATTGTTTAAATAGGACAATAGGACAGTTAATACTACTACCTGTCCTGGAACTTGGAAATTTTGTTCAGAAAGTCCTCTTAAACATATAAAGCAATGTAATGAAAAATCCAAAAATAATTTTTAAATGTATGGTAAAAAGAGTTGCTAGTTTTTCAGGAATAATTTAAGAATGAACCATCAGATTTCAGTTTCTTTCTTTTTCTTTTCTTTTTTCTTTTTTTGTAGGGAATAGCAGACTGAATAATTGCACTCTTTGCCATCACCCCAAGATCCTGAATTGTATCACTTCCTGAAGTATAGCTCTTTCAATACAATATATGGCCTTAATATCTCTGCACCCCCCCCCCCCAAGTGTAACACCTTGCATTTCTTTATATTAAAACTACAGTCCCACTCATCTATCCAAGTGAAAAGTCTATTCAACTCTTCCTATAGAGGATTGACATCGTCAATATTCCTAATAATTCTGCCAAACTTTGCATCATCTGTAAATATTTGAAGATCCCCAGTCAGTTCATATGAAATATCATTAACAAATAAGTTAAACAGTATAGGTCCAAGAACAGAACCTTGAGGCACATCACTGGTCACCTTCTATTTCTGAGACACTGCTCTGTCATACACAACTTGAGTATTATTCAGAAAGTCGATTTCAACTACTACCAGTCTGTTATCCAGTCCCATCTTCTGCAGTGTATGCACTAATATAATGAGTAAATGAAGGGGTAAGGATTCTTTGAAGTAGAAGAACTGAATCTTTTAAATCAGTGGTTCTCAAACTTTTACAGTTCATGGCACCTTTAGTGTATCAGGATTTTTCCACAGGGCCCTAAGTCAGAATGTGGGCTTACCTTAATAGTTGTAGTGCACAGTTGGTGCAGTTAGGATGGTTAAGTTAAAAAAAAAAAATAAATAAATGAAAGACATATTTCAAATTCACAAACAATTTATATAAAAATTATTAAATAAGTACATATTTTGAACAATCAAATCATTGAATAAATAAATCAAAAAAAAAAGTGAAACAGTTTGTGGTTTGTACAGTGTTCGCTAGAATCGATGGTCTGATTCTAAAACCATGTGGGCTAAGTGTCATTTCAGTGAAAATATTGAAATATTTCACAGTGTCTTGGCACACAATTTGGGAATCATCGCTCGAAATCCTTATTCTCTGAGCATTTAGAGTAATTTTGTTGTGTGATCTTCTTCGCCTTCTACATGTTATTCCCGCTTCCTATGCAGGGTCCACGTGTTACTTTTAGATGCGACTTCTTGTTAGTACTACTCCCAACCGACCCGTCGCCTGGTCTGCCGCTGTGGGAGGGATATATTTTTGACTGTAGAGGCGTATGTTCACGAGGCCTGTTTGCGGGATGAAAAACGCCAGATAAACTGGCGGAAAAAAACCTACTGACCGCGCCCAAGACCGGCTAACTTGGCTATGCCTGAGGAAGATCCTAAAATTCCTCACGTTTACAACGGGAATCGAACCTGGGACACTCCTTCCCCAGGCATATGGTTGTGAAGCGCAAAGCCACTAGGCTAACCGCGCGGTACTAATTTTGTTGTGTGATATTTTTCTTAAATGTTTGACTTTTTTTTAACCACACACATTTCCATTTTTCATAATTTTATTTGACATTGATATATACTAATGGGAAAGCTTTCAGGAGTTGAGAAGGAAGCGAGGAACTTGTCTTTGCAAAAACCAGTTATAAAATCTTGGAATATTGATATTTACATAAATTCTAGTGCATAATATTTCGAGAATTATATTTGTAGTTTTCAAAATAATCAATTAATTTAAATTTCATTTAAAATTATTATTATTGTATAGGTATCTTCATGGAGTCAGAAGACTCATGATATTAAATTTATTTATGAAATAATTTAACAAAAATAATTTATGGAAACCTTTCTGTAGAAGTATTTCTCTAAGTTGTTATGCAGAAAATTAGTTTTAAATAATTTAATCATATTTTGCTAAGGTTTGTATGGATGCTATTTCCAAATAGGTTACTAATATTAGAAATATAGGGTTGACTAGGCAATTTTTATTAATAAATGTGCATTATATGTGAGTAGAAAAGTAAATAACTAGTAAGAAGTTTCACATTTTGTGTACCAAATTCAGAACAAGTTAGTAAATGAATATTTAATGTATTAAAATGCAATTCAGCAACATTTTATAATTTATTCATTTTTAGAAACACTTACCAGTGTTATGTATATGTGAACTTATTGATAATCTTTCTTCTCTTACAAATCATGCCGAATGCTTTTATGGTTATTCTGCAGCTTTTGCGGTCAGCAAAATAGTATGTTCACTTAGCATCTTTACAGGTAGGTTTCAATCTCTGGTTTGCTTAAGGAGTAAGTTTAATGAGGACCATATCACTGTTGGAGGAGAAGAAAAAAAAAAAGATTCAGTAAGGAATAAAAAGCAGAATTAATTCAAGAAATAATTACTTGCTGGCCACCATAATCAGAAATATCAGTGAAGGGCAAGATAATTGCAGTAGCTGTTCCTGTTTTCCAGATATATCAACTATGTTTTTATGTCACAAAATTAAGTACTACTGGGAAATCAGCTCTCTTATTATTGGTAAAAGCATTGAACCAGTGCGGCAATTAAATATGTGCAAATGAAAATCATTAGTTTAAAAAAGAATGAAACTGTTTTCCCAAATTGGTTGCTTATTTTACTTTTCTTTTATCATAAAGGTTTATGTTAAGTGACATCTGTAAATGATTAGTTGTGTTTATTTATTTATTATTATTATTTTTTAATTTTAATTCTGTTTGCACTTAAATTTGGTATTAATAAATTCTGACAAATTTTTTTTACTTATATGTTGTTATATATGATTATTTTATTTATTTTCAGGATAAATCTGCTGAGGAGGGTGAAGATGATGGGGAAGTAACTGATGTAAGTATTATTTAAAAGTATTTATGATCTTTTTCAAGGATTATACATACTTTTACATCATATATCCATTAATTTTAAGTATTTTATTATAATTAACAATTATAGAATCAGACTAGATAGCAAATATTTGAAATTTACTGGGTGTGAATTGTCAGGTTCTTTTAAAGAGAATTTTAAACTTCTATTCAGCAATGCATGTAGTTAATTAAAACTGTTATTCTCTTCTTAACACTATAGAGGAAAGTGTTTTTATTTTCTTCACTTCAAAGATTAGGCATTTGCCTGTTCTGGCTTCACTGATTTTCCTCTATCACTCTTTCCCTTTTGGTCTATATCTATTCACTTTTTTTTGGATATTTTTCCATCCTAAACAGATGTTCTTTCCATTTCTCTCTGTATTCCTTGATCTTTTAATTTACATTATAAATATCTAGTTCTTTCCTGATTGTCTTTATGTTTTATATGGTCCAGTTTTGTGCATCCTTTTGTTGCTCTTTAAAATCTTATCTCTGCAGCTTGTATTTTTTTACTTTCATCTTTCTTTTTAACAGTCCATTTTTCTGAATCATATAATAGAGTGGGAGCGGCCATTACTTTGTAAAATTTTAGTTGAATTTCTTGTCATTTTTATTTTCTGAAATTTCTTTATTTTTTTCATGTATATCTTTATCTTTTAGATATGCTATTATGCAGCCTAAATAATAAATCTGTGTCACCTGTTCTATTATTTTACTTTCTATAACTACATTTGATTTAACATGATCTCGACCTTTAAATGCCATGGTTTCTTTTTTGAGATTTTTAAAGTGTATTGTTGACTTAATTTATAAACTGATTTTTGAAAGTCATCTTTATTGTCTTGTAATATAATCTGATCATCTGCATACATCATTGTATTCATAACAGTTCTTCTGGTTAACTGGATACCTTGTTTTATTGTTGTTTTCCATATTTGAATAATCTGATCAATATATATATATATATATATATATATATATATATATATATATATATATATATATATATTGAATAGAGTTGGAGATAAGCTACATCCCTGTCTGATTTATTTCAATCTCTTCTGTTAATTTATTACCTAACTGTAACTATATTTTTGTATCTTCATTCTTATTTTCTGTTATTAAATTTGGGTCATAGAGTTGGAGATAAGCTACATCCCTGTCTGATTTATTTCAATCTCTTCTGTTAATTTATTACCTAACTGTAACTATATTTTTGTATCTTCATTCTTATTTTCTGTTATTAAATTTGGGTCATACCATAAATTCTTATATTGTTCTATCTATCTAATGTTGTATTGTTTCTGTTGTATTATGATGATTTGTGCTGTATCTCTTTCTTCATTGTTTAATTTCCTTAATTATTTTGTAGGCTTTCTTGTCTTCCATGTATGTCTTCTTCTATTTTATTAACCCAGGCGTTAGTAAGGTGGCGTGTTACATACCCCAAAGATATAGAAAGATATAACTGTGACACTCCACCTTACTAATGCCGGGTTAATAAATCTGTCCCAAGAATCTTGGTGAGCTTTCTTTTGTTTTTGTATATTTCTTCTGTTTACTTTGTATGTTTCTGAAGGAGTGATTTGTATGCATTTGTTTTTCTTTTTAATATTTTATTTTTCTTTCCAAGTACTTCAGAGGCTGTTTTATGGATGATCTTTATTAAAGTTTTCTATTCTTATATATCTTTACTAATTTGAGCTTCTTTTAGGTAAGTTTAATCGTGATCGATATGGCATTCTAATGCTTTCTTTTTGTAATAGATATACTTTGTATGCTTGTTCTATTTCTTGTTTTTTCGTATTTACTTCCTTTCTCAATTTTGCTAGTATTTCTATTTTAGAGACTACTAAGTAATAATCTGAAAAAATTTCACTTCTTCTGTAAACACATGTACATCTCTCACTTGTGGAGCTAATTTCTAATTAGTAATGATATAATCAATTATAGATCTTGTTCCTCTGCTATTCCAAGTATATTTATTTATATTATTTTTTTGAAGAAAAAAGTATTGGTTATTTTAAAATGATTGAAAGTACAGTCTAATAGACTGTACTTTCAATCATTTCATTGGTCAAGCAAAAGTGTAATAATACACTTTTGCTTGACCATTGTTATTCATGCAAATTTCTCCATGTTTTCCTAAGACATTTGGGATTAGATTATTTCCAACTCTAACATTAAGATCTCCTGCTATTAATATACAGTCATTTTTATTACATTTAACTGATTTTGTAGTTCCTCATAAAACTGTTTGGAACCTTTTTCCTACCTTATATTTAAGTAGCTTCTATTTGCTTTTTTTAATTTAAGTATTATAATCTGATCATTTATTGATTATTGAATTAATTGATTCTTATCAATTAATTTTGATCCACTCCAGTATACGAGGGTGGTCTGAAAAGTTCTCTGCCTAACAATTAAAAAACGGATTTATAATTTCAAAATTATTTTTATTTTTCAACATAATCTCCTTTAAGACTAATACATTTGTTCCAGTGATGCTCGAGTGCCATTATCCCGTCCCTGTAGTGGTTCTCAGAAAGATCTGCAAAATACCCCTCTACAGCTGCAATCACCTCTTGATTCAAAGAAAAAGAGGTGATTGCAGATGTAGAGATAGCAAGGAAGAGATAGAAGTCAGAGGGAGTCAAATCTGGGGAATAGGGTGATTGTCCAACAATTCATAGTGTAGATCCCTTAATTTTCCCATTGCCAAAAACACCTTTGTGGGCAAGTGCATTGTTCTGATGAAAGATGATTTTTTTCTTCTGTCTTTTGTCATGAAATTTTGTCTAGTCTGGTTAAAAGATTGGAATAATATTCTGCGGTTATTGTTTTAACCTTTACAAGATAATTAATGCACTTAGTATCCTAAAACACCGATGCCATGACCTTGTCTTTGGTGCCAAACAACCAGCTTCTGTCCACTGTTTCGACTGCTGTTTGGATTTTGGCGTGTAATGGTGATCCAACTCCCATCCATAATAATAAATCAACACACAAAATCAGTTTTATTCTTGTTAAAACGCTCCAAGCACTGAAAGATTTTTATGCGAGTGCGTTTTTGATTTGCTGTGAGCAAGCATGGCACCCATCTTGTGCAAAGCTTTTTCATTTGCAATTCTTCATGCAAAATGTATCCTACACATTCTGTTGAAATTCCTATAGTCTCAGCAATTTCACACACTTTGACTCAATGATTTCTGGTGTTGTTACACTTTTTCGACATCCTTCACGTGAATCATCTTCAAGGCTGGTACGGTGACGTTTAAACTCGGCTGCTCATTTCTTAATTGTTGAAAATGAAGGAGAAGACTGCCCATAAACCTTTTATTGACTTTGAATAAATTTCTTTTGGCGTTAAACCTTATTTTACAAAGAATTTTATATCCACACGATACTCAATTTTATTCATTTCAAGTTACACAGACAACACTTTTGCTTCAGACAGCTGTATAAAACAAACTACTTGATAGAATGACTTGCAATTTCACATGGATGCTTATGACAGATGTACCAACTTGGAAAAAAAAATCTTGTCAATAGTGTTGCCATCTATTGGTGTTGATACTATGGCTACTCTTTCTTTTCCTTGATTGTCATTTCCCGAATGTAACATTTTGTATTTATTACTCGGAAAGATCTCGCCAGTTTTTCTCTTTTTTGTTTCAGTCACCCCTATTATGTCAATCTGTTTCTTATCTAATCCCTTAGCTAGCTCCATTTCTTTGCCATTCAGCGTTCTAATGTTGATAGTACCAATCTTGAATTCTGGTGATGCTGAGTTGGGGTGTGTTTTAGGATTTGCTTCACTAGCTGACTTTTTGCTGTTTGCCCTGGTTCCCTGGCGAAAACAACATGGGCCTTATTTAACTGGGTGCAGTCAGCATGAATTCTGTCATGTTGTACCATCATTTTATATTTTGGCTTAAGCCAATAAGAATACAATGTGTTTGGGTAAATCCTGAATTTCCATCCCATCCTCGTTCATTCGTTCGTTTAGTATCCAGGTAGATACCTAACAGGGTACACCACGAGAAGGTGAGGATTGGACATTAGGTCAGAAGCCCTGGTTGGTTCTCTGCATTCGTTTGAAGGCTATGTGGAGGTCTCCTCTCAGTTATATAGCTTTGACCCTTAAGCACCCCTTATAATTATACAATGTATCTTATATTTTATACATTATATCTTTATTCATATATTATTTATTTTTTATTTGCAATCTGGTGAAACTCTAGGATGGCATAGCACCCTGGTCTATAGAATAGATGTTATGAATCTGGGTAATCTGACCTGATTTTTCTGGCTTTTTATGAGCTATGGCAGTATAGTGCACTTTTTCCTCTATGTTCATGCTCTACCTATGGGACATGTTCATGTTGCAGGCAATTGGCCCTTATTTTAGCAGCTGAGTTAGCCCTTTTCATTCAGTAAAATTCCTTCATGCTATATATCATTTGGAAGTCAGCCTGTGATGGGAATGCTATATAAACTTAAACACTTAAAGGATATTATATCCAAGTGATATCTACTTGATGTCTCTGAAGATAGTTTGCTTTAGAATGATGGAGCTTATAGCTGTCAGGTATATTATTATTATATGTAGGTTTAGTGATCTTATTCTATTAAGATGTATCATTCTTATGTGTATCACCAGAAACCTACCCTGATCCGGCTGGTCAAAATGTATATATATCAGACCCACTCAAGTTGTTTCAAATGCTAGGATATGTTTCATAACATTTGGCTGTGTCTCTACTCTCCCTATTTAGAAGAAACCACGAGGACAGACTACTCTACAGAGCAATCTGTAAAGTAGTCTGCTTTGTAGAGCAGACTTCTCTAGCATGTCAGTGGTAGAAGGAAGTACTAAGAGATTAATATAAAGCAGAATATCTTATACCAAGTAGAAAAGAGGAAGCCTGCCATAGTAATAGCATTTGGAAACTTTTTATTCCAAGGGGTGCTTAAGGGTCAAAGCTGTATAACTGAGAGGAGACCTCCACATAGCCTTTAAAGGAATGCAAAGAACCGACCAGGACTTCTGACCTAATGTCCAATCCTCACCTCATGGTGCATCCTGTTGGGTATCTACTTGGATACTGAACAAACGAGGATGGGCTGGCAATTTGGGATTTAGCCGACCAAATTGTATTCTTATAGGTTAAACCAAAATAAATAAATAAAAAAAAGATGATGGTATGACATGACAAAATTTCATGCCGGCTGGGGCGTCGCCTGGTTAAACAAGGCTCCTGTTGTTTTCGCCAGGGAACCAGGGCGAACAGCGAAAAGTCAGCTAGTGAAACAAATCTGAAAACAAACCCCAACTCAACATCACCAGAGTTAAAGATCGGTACTATCAACATAAGAAGCCTGAATGGCAAAGAAATGGAACTAGCTGAGGAATTAGATAAGTACCAGATCGACATTATAGGGGTGACTGAAACAAAAAAGACAAAAACTGGTGCGATCTTTCTGAGCAATAAATACAAAATGTTATATTCAGCAATGACAATCAAGGAAAAGAAGGAGTAGCCATAGTATTCAACACAAAATACGAGGCTAATCTTCTTGAATGGCAGTCAGTCTCAAGTAGAGTAATGTGAGCAAATATGAGAATGGGGAACTGAACAATGAGACTTATTTGTACCTATGGTCTCACAGAAGGTTCTACTAAGGTAGAAGTGGAGAAATTTTTTGAGGCTTTAGAAAAAGCAACTGACAAAACGAAAAAGGAAAAGTTGGTCCTTGTTGGGGATCTAAATAGCAGAGTAAGAAATGATTGTTAGACATACAAAATGGTTTGGGAAAATTTGGAGAAAAGAGCAAAGCTAAATAATAATGGCAGATATCTGTTGGATTTCTGCTCAGGACATGGACTGGTTATTACTAATATCATGTTCCAACATAAAAATGTGCACAAATTCACATGGAGAGAAGATGCAAGGAATAAGAAAAGTCTCAGTGACTATGTTATTGTTGAGAGTGACGTTTTCTCCCTGGTGCTAGACACCAGAGTGTAGGATTTGAAATTGGAAGTGATCACTATTTAGTCTTGAGCAGGATAAAATTGAATTTCATATTGAACAGAATAACATGTAAGAAAGTTTTAAAGCAAATCAAAGTTGAGCAGCTCTCAGATGTGAACTGTAGACTAAAATATACAAAGATTATTGAAGAAAAAATGAAAGAGTTTGAGAACAGGAATCAAACCTTGGAGATTCAGTGGCAAACTCTGAAGAAAACATTGATTGATTCTGCTAGAGAGGCATGCGGTTAGGTTGTCTACAAGGATAAAAAATATCAGAACTCCTTGGTGGACAGAGGAAGTTAAAGAGGCAGTGAAGGAAAAGAAAAAAGCATATCAAAAGTTCCTGTCAAATAAGTCAGCTTGTGCTCTTAGAGAATACAGAGACAAATGCAAGAATGCTAAACAGTGTGTAAAACTAACAAAACAAAAGTCATGGGAGGACTTTGCCAAGAATATAGAAAATAAATATCAAGAAGGTGGCAAAATATTCTGGAGGTTGTTGAAGAAGCTTATGAATGGAGGAAAGAGTGCTGTAAAAGGAGTTAGAGATGATAAAGGTGACATGAAAAAGGGGGGAAAAGATTTCCTTGAAGTATGGAGTAATTACTTTGAAAAACTGCTAAATGAAACAAGCAGCGATGACAGCACAGTGGTAAAAAACAGTGACCAGGCATGCAGTCAGGAATACATATCCATACTTGAAGTAGAAAAAGCCATCAAAGGCTTGAAATGTGGAAAGGCAACAGGAGTAGATGATATTTGACCAGAAATGCTGAAGTATGGTGGTAAGAGTCTTACTGTGGCTGCACTGCATAGTCCAGAAAGCCTGGACAGAGGGACGAATTCCCGATGATTGGAGTGGAGCTCTCATAGTACCCATATATAAAAAGGAAAATAAAACTGAATGTGAGAATTACAGAGGTATTTCCCTGCTGAGTGTTCCTGGCAAGATCTATGCAAGTATACTTGAGAAACAGTTGAGAAGAATTGTGGAAGAAAAGCTTTGTGAAGAACAAGCTGGATTCAGGCCAAATAGAGGCTGTCAGGATCAGATCTTCACTTTACGACAAATAGTCGAGAAAGCATGGAAATATAACAGAGATCTGTATTTAAGTTTTGTCGATTTGGAAAAGGCATATGACAAGGTGCCAAGAGAGAAGCTATTCAATACGCTACAGTTATATGGTGTCAATGGGGCATTATATCAAGCAATACTTAGTCTTTATTTGAGTTGTAAGTCAGCAGTTAGAATTGAAGGAAGTACAGGAAGATGGTTTAATATTAAATCTGGTGTGAGACAGGATGTACATTATCCCCTCTGTTATTCATTATCTATATGGATCACATTACAAAGGAAAGTGGTATTAAACATGATATCAAAATTGGAGATGTTAATGTCAGCTCTTTGCTTTATGCGGATGATGTTATACTTCTAAATAAATCCGCTACAAGTCTGCAAAATTCTCTGACTAAATTGAATAGCTGTTGTAATAGATATGGTATGAAGGTCAGCAATAAAAAGACAAAGACAATGAAAATAGGCAGAATCATTGAAAATGTCAACTGTGTTGTGAATGGAGAACCTGTGGAACAAGTGAAACATTTCAGCTACTTGGACACGATTTTTACTGAAGATGGTAAATTAAATATAGAAATATACAACAGAATCAGCAAAGCCAGTATGGTCAGAAGTGAATTGAATAAATTCATATGGAATAAGAGAGAAATTAGTCAGAACATTAAATTAGCTGTATACAAGACAGTGTTCAAACCAGTTTTTACTTATGGATCTGAGAGCTGGGTCAGAAGTAAAACACTTGACCAAAGACTAGAGACCGCAGATATGAGAGTCCTGAGAAAGATTATAGGCGTGAACAGATGGCATCAGTGGCAATATCATATTAAAAACGAGGTTATTAGGAAAGAACTTGACATTGTCAACATCCAGGAATGCATTAGCAGAGCTAATCTCAGGTGGTATGGTCACTTAAACAGAATGGGCGAAGAAAGATTAGCTAAACAAATGTTCTCTGCCAGGTTGGCAGCAAAATGACCCAAAGGAAGACCAAGATATAGGTGGATTGATACGGTACAAAGTGCCTTAGACGATAGAAATATATCATCTGATGATGTTGGAGTCTTGACAAGTAACAGACTGATTTGGAGGAAAATTGTAGATAGGAAGTTAGTAATGATGTAATTTTTTTTATGTTGTACTATCATATCCTGTACACCCCTTGAGAGTACATGGCAGGAATTTGATGATGAACTTTTTATTCTGCAAGATTTCCCAAATAAAATATCACTTGCTTTTCATAAGGGGGTATCTGTAAGTATACAGTTCTTATGAAGTCTCCTCAGATTATCTCCACCACCACCACCAAAAAAGAAAGAAAAACATTTGTTGCTACTCTTTCTAGGAAAACAGAAGAAAAATTACCTGATACCATTTATAGACATTATGAATACTTCTCTAGCCATAGAAAGAGAATAGAAGCATAGAAGATACTTGCCAATCACAAAGAAAATATATGATAGGTAAGTAATTTTGTTTAAGGAGATGGACCTCTTGTAATCCTTACATCTCCAAATCAGGTAAAAAAAACATGATAGACAAAAGTTAACTCTGAAATTCCGAGATTAGCCTAAAGCCAAAAAGAATTGCTAAATTCTTTATAGGGAAACTGTTACAGATGCCATGATATTATCATTGATATCAAGGTGTATACTTCTGCACAAGAATAGAGTAAAACTTAATGAGCACCCATCTTGCTTCATTTTATTAGCTTTAAAGGTAGAATGTTTTGATACAGTTTGATTCCCTTATGGATAATCAAACATTCTAAATGCTGAAATAGTTTGCCTCTCAGTGGCATTCTTTATTACAGTATGTTTAATGTAATATGTTTAATGTATAATGGCATTCCATAGGTAATGCCTGTATGGTGATAGCACCAAACCCAAAAGAAGTATCAGTGAATGAAAGAAACAACAAAAGATAGTTTCACACTGCATTAAATTTGACAGATAAGATACAACAAGAATAAATTGAATCTTAATAAATAAGCAGCCTTATTTCTCTACTCACTTGCATCATCAAAGTCATAATGAATTCTAAACAGTGTATACTGTTTAGAATTCATTATGAAAAAACCTGGTTAATATAGAAAAATCCTGATGATTGTTTAAATCGCATTGTAAATTTATAAAGACTGATGTAAATGGTAATGTTTTGCTAGTTAATATGGCAATCTATGTTAATAGCATGATTTGCTAGTGCAAATTTCCAAGTTGACAGAGGTGGATGTAATTCATGATTTCACATCCCTGTTTTAGAATAGAAATAAATGTAAGTGGGCATAATTACATTAAATTATTGTGGATAATGTTGTTAAAATTATTTATTAGTAAAATTTTCATCTCTATATCACAAGCATTGTCATTACAAAAAATGGAACAGTATAACAAAATTCAAAGTGTGCCATAAAAGCTTTAGGTAACAAACTGCCAGTTAATTCTAGATTTTAATATTAGTCGATTGGAGAAGCACTAAGAATATACTGCTTCTCCAATCTACTAATCTTTTCCAGTTTTTTTTTTTTTTAACTCTAGGAATTAATTTAGGTGTGAGGTGAATTTCATCACCCAGTGTGAGACCACCATCCTGCTAATTGGAAGCCTGAAGTGGCTTGAAAAAGTTCCATGTTTGGTCTCTATGGCATGGTTTCTGGATTATGTAAAAAGTAAATTAAAAATATATAAAATTGATTCAAAAATGAGAAAAGGTCCTTAGCCCACCCATGGCACAAAATATACTATCATCATCATCAAATTCCTGCCATGTACTCTCAAGGGGTGTACAGGCTATGATAGTATCCTTAAACATGTAGACAGATCTTATGTGTTCGTTGAACGTGTTGTTTATTATTTTAACGGTATAATAGAACAGAGAAACTAAGTAAATAATTAATTTATTAACTTGATGCTGATATTTCGCTGGTATTATAACCAGCATCTTCAGAGCACAAAAACACTGTTTGTCACAATAGGCGAGACTAAAACAACATGGTGTACTTAAACAAAATTGTAGCAGCAACACAAAGACTAGAGTCCTGATTTTGGCGCCCTCTATCTGAAAAAAAAAACAAAAAAATCTATCACATATTACTAGAGTCCTAGAAAAGTGCTAGTTTTTTCTTAATATGACTATCTCCCAGATCTTCGGCAAGTTAATACAGCCATATTTGTTGAGATTTGGGGTGTGTTTTAGGGCTTCTGTCGCCTCTAAGAACAATCTCTGATTTATACGGGTTTCTGTGTAGTACTTTTGTGTTTTTCCAGTTGATCCTGTGTGCAGGGGTATCCAGAGCATGGTCTGCTAGGCCCGACTTCCCATAATGATAATTCCGGACGTATCGTTTATGTTTGCTGAAGCGGATATTCACAGTTCTTCCTGTTTGACCGTAGTAGGCTTGATTGCATGAGCAGGGTACTTGGTAGACTCCTGGATGTGATAAAGGACGAATGCTGTCCTTGGGTGACCGGATGAGGGTGGCTAATTTGCTACATGGTCTGAATGTAGTGCGTAGTTTATGTTTATTGAGAATTCTTGAGATCTTTTCGGATGTGCCTTTAATGTAAGGGATGGTGACTGTTTTGTTGTAGTTCTCTGTGGTGGATGGTGGGAGGGGTTTCTTAGGAGTGTTTAGTATTTTGTTTATTTTATGTGGATTGTAGCCGTTGGCCAAGAAGGTGTGGCGTAAGTGAGTCAGTTCAGCAGTAAGAGCCTTGTCATTGGAACAGATTGTTCTCGCTCTATGGCTTAGCGTTTTTAATGTGCCATATTGTTGAGAAGGATGATGGTGTGATTGTTTGTGTAAGTATCTGCCTGTATGTGTGGGTTTTCTGAAAACTGAAAATGATAAGGAACCATCTGGGAGACGTGTGATGAGTGTATCCAGGAAGGGCAGACAGTTGTTGGCTTCCAGTTCCATAGTAAAGTGGATTTTTGGATGTTGGCTATTTAAATGTGCTAAGAATGTTTTCAGTGTCTCAGGGCCATGTGGCCAAATAGCAAGCACATCATCAACATAGCGTAGCCAAAGTGTTGGTTTGAGAGTGGCTGTATTGATTGCTTGTTTTTCCAGGTGTTCTATGTAAAAGTTGGCTGGGGGGGGGAAGGGGGAAGCTCATGGCTGTCCCATCAATTTGTTTGTATATTTTCCCTTTCCATGTGAAATATCCTGCATGTATTGTGAATTTGAATAGTTCAAATATATCAGGGGGGGGAAGTGTGACTTCAGTAGATTGAGGGTTTCTATTAGTGGTACATTTGTGAATAGTGAAGTGATGTCAAAGCTTACTATTAAGTCTGAGCTTTTTAGGGTAAGGTGTTGTAAGATGCTTTTTAGGTGTGCTGAATTTTTGACAAAGGAGGGAGAATTATTAGTGAGAGTGGCTAGTAGCTTCGCTAAATGTCTAGCCAGTTTGTATGTGGGACTATTTATACTGTCCACAATTGGGCGAAGGGGTGTGCCTGGTTTGTGAATTTTTGGTGATCCATAGATCCTCAGTGTTTTAACATGGAAGGGTTTGAGTTTGTTAACTGTGTCTTTGGGCCAGGAACTGACTTTTTTTAATAATTTTCGTGCCTTATTCTTTTGTGTGTTGGTGGGATTGTGATCTATAATTTTGTATGTTGAGTGATCTTGTAATAGTGTGTGCATTTTGTTTTCATATTCAGTTGTGTCCATCACCACGGTTGCATTTCCTTTGTCTGCTTTTGTTATGGTAATCTGGCTGTTGTTGTGTAGCTCTTTTATAGCAATGAATTCCTTATGTGGGATATTATTTTTGGGAGGCTTGGACTTGATTAGGATGTTGGCCACATCTAAACGTATGTTGTTAGCTATTGTTGGAGGCAGGTCGTATATTCCTCGTTCGATGGACGCCATTATTTCGGCTTTTGGAACTTGCTTGGGAGTTATGGCAAAGTTGTGCCCTCGACTTAAAGCAGTCGTGGCTTCTTTGCTTAAGGTGAGTGACGATAGATTCACGACGACGAGGTCTTGTTGTAATTGCGGTCGTTGTGTGGTGTTCCGTTGTTGTAGATTTTCGAACTTATTTTGGTGCCGGTTTTTGACTCTGTCGAATTTTTTTGCCGTTGCATCACAAACAATCACACCATCATCCTTCTCAACAATATGGCATATTAAAAACGCTAAGCCATAGAGCAAGAACAATCTGTTCCAATGACAAGGCTCTTACTGCTGAACTGACTCACTTACACCACACCTTCTTGGCCAACGGCTACAATCCACATAAAATAAACAAAATACTAAACACTCCTAAGAAACCCCTCCCACCATCCACCACAGGGAACTACAACAAAACAGTCACCATCCCTTACATTAAAGGCACATCCGAAAAGATCTCAAGAATTCTCAATAAACATAAACTACGCACTACATTCAGACCATGTAGCAAATTAGCCACCCTCATCCGCTCACCCAAGGACAGCATTCGTCCTTTATCACATCCAGGAGTCTATCTACCAAGTACCCTGCTCATGCAATCAAGCCTACTACGGTCAAACAGGAAGAACTGTGAATATCCGCTTCAGCAAACATAAATGATACATCCGGAATTATCATTATGGGAAGTCGGGCCTAGCAGACCATGCTCTGGATACCCCTGCACACAGGATCAACTGGAAAAACACAAAAGTACTACACAGAAACCCATATAAATCAGAGAGATTGTTCTTAGAGGCGACAGAAGCCCTAAAACACACCCCAAATCTCAACAAATATGGCTGTATTAACTTGCTGAAGATCTGGGAGACAGTCATATTAAGAAAAAACTAGCACTTTTCAGGAACTCTAGCAATATATGATAGTTTTTTTTTTTTTTTTTCAGATAGAGGGCACCAAAATCAGGACTCTAGTCTTTGTGTTGCTGTTACAATTTTGTTTAAGTACACCATGTTGTTTTAGTCTCGCGTATTGTGACAAACAGTGTTTTTGTGCTCTGAAGATGCTGGTTATAATACCAGCGAAATATCAGCATCAAGTTAATAAATTAATTATTTACTTAGTTTCTGTGTTCTATTATACTGTTAAAATAATAAGCAACAGGCTATGATAGTACTACATAAAAAAGTTACATCATTACTAACTTCCTATCTATAATTTTCCTCCAAATCAGTCTGTTACTTGTCAAGACTCCCAACATTATCAGATCTTATATTTCTATCGTCTAAGGCACTTTGTACCGTATCAATCCACCTATATCTTGGTCTTCCTCTGGGTCATTTTGCTGCCAACCTGGCAGAGATCACTTGTTTTGTTAATCTTTCCTCGCCCATTCTGTTTAAGTGACCATACCATAGCTCTGCTAACGCATTCCTGGATGCTGAGAACATCAAGTTCTTTCCTAATATTCTCATTTTTAATATGATATTGCCATTGATGCCATCTGTTCATGCACCTCTAATCTTTCACAGGACTCTCATATCTGCTGTCCCTAGTCTTTGGTCAAGTGTTTTACTTCTGACCCAGCTCTCAGATCCATAAGTTAAAACTGGTTTGAACATTGTCTTGTATACAGCTATTTTAGTGTTCCGACTAATTTTTCTCTTATTCCATATGAATTTATTCAATTGACTTCCCACCATACCAGCTTTGCTGATTCTGTTGTCTATTTCTATATTTAATTTACCATCTTCACTAAAAATCATGCCTAAGTAGCTGAAATGTTTTACTTGTTCCACAAGTTCTCCATTCACAACACAGCTGACATTTTGAATGATTCTGCCTATTTTCATTGTGTTTGTCTTTTTGTTGCTGACCTTCGTACCATATCTATTACAACAGTTATTCAATTTAGTCAGTGAATCTTGCAGACTTGTAGCGGATTTATTTAGAAGTATAATGTCTGCATAAAGCAAAGAGCAGACATTAACATCTCCAATTTTGATATCATGTTTAATACCACTTTCCTTCATAATGTGATCCATGTAGATAATAACAGAGTGGATAATGTACATCCTTGTCTCACACCAGATTTAATATTAAACCACCTTCCTGTACTTCAGTTCTAACTGCTGACTTACAACTCAAATAAAGACAAAGTATTGCTTGACATAATGCTCCATTGACACCATATAACTGTAGTGTATTGAATAGCTTCTCTCTTGGCACCTTGTCATATACCTTTTCCAAATTGACAAAACTTAAATACAGATCTTTGTTATATTCCCATGCTTTCTCAACTATTTGTCGTAAAGTGAAGATCTGGTCCTGACAACGTCTATTTGAACTGAATCCAGCTTGTTCTTCACCAAGCTTTTCTTCACAATTCTTCTCAACCGTTTCTCAAGTATATATCTTACCAGGAACACTCAGTAGGGAAATACCTCTGTAATTCTCACATTCAGTTTTATTTCCCTTTTTATATATGGGTACTATTTGAGCTCTACTCCAATCATCGGTAATTCGTCATTCTGAACTATGCTCTGTAAGACTTTTATACCACCATACTTCAGCATTTCTGGTTGAATATCATCTACTCCTACTGCCTTTCCACATTTCATACTTTTGATGGCTTTTTCTACTTCAAGCATGGATATGTATTCCTGATTGCATGCCTGGTAAGTGTTTTTTTATCACTGTGCTGTCATCACTGCTAGTTTCATTTAGCCATTTTTCAAAGTAATTACTCCATACTTCAAGGATATCTTTTTCTCCAGTTTCATATCACCTTTATCATCTAATTCCTTTTACAGCACTCTTTCCTCCATTTCTGAGCTTCTTCAACAACCTCCAGAATATCTTGTTACCGTCGTGATATTTATTTTCTGTGTTCTTACCAAAGTCTTCCCATGACTTTTGTTTAGCTAGTTTTACACAGTGTTTAGCATTCTTACATTTGTCTCTGTATTCTCTAAGACCACAAGCTGACTTATTTGACAGGAACTTTTGATATACTTTCTTCTTTTCCTTCACTACCTCTTTAACTTCTTGTGTCAACCATGGAGTTCTTATTTTTCTATCCTTGGAAACAACTTCACCACATGCCTCTCTAGCTGAATCAATCTGGGTTTTCTTCAAGGCTTGCCACTGAATCTCCAAGGTTTCGTTCCTGTTCTCAAATTCTTTAATTTTTTCTTCAATAATCTTTGTGTATTTTAGTCTACAGTTCACATCTGAGAGCTGCTCAACTTTTATTCGTTTTAAAACTTTCTTACATGTTATTCTTTTCAATATGAAATTCAATTTTATCCTGCTCAAGACTAAATACTGATCACTTCCAATTTCAAATCTTACACTCTGGTGTCTAGCACCAGGGAGAAAACGTCGCTATCAACAATAACATAGTCACTGAGACCTTTCTTATTCCTTGCATCTTCTCTCCATGTGAATTTGTGCACATTTTTATATTGGAACATGGTATTAGTAATAACCAGTCCATGTGCTGAACAGAAATCCAACAGATATCTGCCATTATTATTTAGCTTTGCTCTTTTCTCCAAGTTTTCCCAAAACATTTTGTATGTCTAACAATCATTTCTTACTCTGCTATTTAGATCCCCAACAAGGACCAACTTTTCCTATTTCGTTTTGTCAGATGCTTTCTCTAAAGCATCAAAAAATTCCTCCACTTCTACCTTAGTAAAACCTTCTGTGGGACCATAGGCACAAATAAGTCTCATTCTCCAATTCCACATTCTGATATTAGCCCACATCACTCTACTTGGGACTGCCTGCCATTCAAGAAGATTAGCCTCATATTTTGTGTTGAATACTCCTTTTCCTTGATTGTCATTTCCTGAATATAACATTTTGTATTTATTGCTCAGAAAGATCTGACCAGTTTTTGTCTTTTTTTGTTTGTCACCACCATTATGTAGATCTGGTGCTTATCTCATTCCACAACTAGCTCCATTTCTTTGCCATTCAGGCTCATGTTGATAGTACTGATTTTTAACTCTGGTGATGTTGAGTTGGGGTGTGTTTTCAGACTGTTGAAGAAACCTACAGTTTCTTCCACAGTCTGCATAGTTCCTATTTCATGCATTCCAGGAATCTCAGAACCTATAGGTAGAATTTTGAGATAGAAAGTATCAAAATAACTATAGGTTTGCAAATAAATTTTCATGGATAGGAGCAACATAATTAAAAAAAAAAAAAAAATCCCCATTTTGTTTATAACCTGAAGAAAAAGACAAATTTCAGTTTTTTCTCTTTCTTTTTTTCTAGTTTAAAAACTTGTCTCCTTGTTTTCTTTCACCAAACATAATTTGCAGACTGTCGAAGAAACTATAGGTGTTGGAACATAAGAGTAAAGTATCTGTTGGAGTTGATTTGAGTTATAATCATTTGATTTCATTTTTTTCCATCTTTCCATCATTTAATGATTGAAAATTCTTGTTGTAAGATTATTGGGGAAGAGCAAACTTTATGTGCTCTATGAATTAGAGATTTAAGAATGCCAAATTTTTGAGACATGTGGTGTGCAGAAATTTTGTGAATGTCTTTGCCAGTAAATGTGGGTTTTCGAAAGACGCTGGTAGATAAGGTACCAGAAGATGTTCTAGTAAGAAGGATGTCCAAAAATGGTAAAGTACCAGTTTTCTTTTTCCATAGTGAATTGGATGCGTGGGTGAAGGTTATTTATCCGTTGTAGAAAAGTGGAATGTTCATCTTCGATGTGTGGCCAAACAGCAAAGACATCATCGACGTAACGGTACCAAAGAGATGGATGACTGTTGAAGAAATCTACAGTTTCTTCAACAGTCCGCAGAGTTCCTATTCCGTACATTCCAGGAATCTCAAAACCTATAGGTAGAATTCTGAAAAAGTATCAATTGATTCCAACATATATTCCTATCAACAAAATTTCTTCTTTATTACCTTCTGCAAAGGATAAACTGTCTGCTCTATCTTTTACTAGCGTTTACCAAATACCTTGCGAATGCGATGTCTCTTATTTTGGACAAACTGGCTGTTCTTTGGAAAAAAGAATAAAAGAACATCAGTATTATATTGATTATAACAAACCTCTGAAGTCTGGTCTGGCCTGGCGCAGCACAGTATTGACTCTACTCATAGTGTCCAGTGGGATAAAGCAGTTCTCCTCCATAGATGCAGATTCAAATATGAACGCTTATTCAAAGAAAGTTGTGAAACTATCTTACACCGACCAAATTTAAATAGAAATAACCGTATGTCTCTCTCTCAAAGATCTGGGAGACTTATCTTATGTAAAAAACCATTTATCTTAATAGATTAAATTTGTTATTTCTATTATTTCCTAGCACGTGGTAACAATTGTATTTTAATAGGTGATCCACTGAACGTTTTGCTTGTATTCCATTCCTATTACTGTTGATGTACTATTAATTGATGATGTAGATGTAGATACTGAAGATGTACTATTAATTTTAGTACGAAATATCTGTCCTTTTACTAATTAAAGATATCACTGTGGTTTTTACGTGTTGCTTTATTATTTAATTACTATGCCACAGGTTCCACTAAAAAATTATAATATCATCTGCATAAAGTAAAGAGCTAAGATTAACATCTGCAATTTTGATATCAGGTTTAATACCCCTTCATAATGTGATCCATATAGATAATAAATAAGAGGGGATAATTTACATCCTTATCTGACACTAGAATTAACATGAAACCATCTTCCTGTACTTCAATTTTAACTGCTGGCTTATAACTCAAATAAACAACTGAGTATTGCTTGATATAATGTCCCATTGACACCATGCAACCGTTGCGTTTTGAATAGCATCTCTCTTGGCGCCTTGTCATATGCCTTTTCCAGATTTACAAAACTTAAATGCAGATCATTGTTATATTACTATGCTTTCTCAACTAGACTGTGTTTGTCATAAAGTGAAAATTTATCCTGACAGCCTCTATTTGGCATGAATCCACAATCCTGCTCAACCATTTCTCAAGTATACTTGCATAAATCTTACCAGGAAAACTCAGTAGAGAAATACTTCTGTAATTCTCACATTCAGTTTTATTTCCCTTTTTATATATGGGTACTATGAGAGCTCTGCTCCAATATCTGGAATTTGTCTCCCTCTGTCCAGGTCTTCTGAATTATGCAGTACATTCATTGTAAGACTTTTATACCTCCATATTTGAACATTTCTGGTCGAATATCATCTACTCCAGCTGCCTTTCCACATTTCATGGTTTTGATAGCTTTTTCTACTTCAATTATGGATATGTATTTCTGATTGCATGCCTGGTCAGTGTTTTTTTTCCACTGTGCTGTAAATGATTGTTTCATTTAGCAATTTTTTGAAATAATTACTCCATACATCTAGGATATCTTTTTCTTCCATTTTGATGTCACCTCTATCATCTCTAATCCCTTTTACAGCACTCTTTCCTCCATTTCTGTACTTCAACAACCTCCAGAATATCTTGCCACCTTCTTAATATTTATTTTCAATGTTCTTACCAAATTCTTCCCATGATTTTTGTTTAGGCTAGTTTTACCCAGTATTTAGCTCTACATTTGTCTCTGTATTATCTAAGAGCACAAGCTGACTTACTTGCCAGGAACTTTTGGTATGCTTTTTAGTATTCTTTTTCGTACCTGCCTCTTTAACTTCCTGTGTCCACCATGGAGTTCTGATTTTTCTATTCTTGCAAACAACCTCAACACATGCCTCTCTGGCTGAATCAATCACTGTTTTTATCAGGGCTTGACAGTGAATCTCCAAGATTTGGTTCCTATTCTCAAACTCTTTCATTTTTTCTTCAGTAATGTTTGTCTGCATTACTGAAGAAAATATATTATTTAGTCTGCAGTTCATATTTGAGAGCTGCTCAACTTTTATTCATTTTAAAACTTTCTTATATGTTCTTCTTTTCAGCATGAAATTTGGTTTTATCCTGTCTCAACACTAAATGGTGATCAATTCCAGTTTCATATCGTTTGTACACTCTAGTGTCCTGCATCGGTGAGCAAACATCACTATCAACAATAACACAGTCAGTGAGACGTTTCTTATTCCTTGCTTCTTTTCTCCTTGTGAATTCATACACATTTTTATGTTGTAATAACCAATTTGTGTTAGTAATAACCAGTCCATGTCCTGGCAGAAATCCAATAATGGTAATATTTAGCATTATTATTAGCTTTGCTCTTTTCTCCATATTTTTGTGTCTGACAATCATTTCCTACTCTGCTATTTAGTTCCCCAACAAGGACTTACTTTTCCTTTTCCATTGTGTCAGTTGCTTTCTCTAAAGCCTCAGAACATTCCTTCACTTTGTTGGATTCTGATTATGTAGAGATTAGAGTAATTATTATTTGCTTCAGAATCATGATCTTCCATCACAAAGGCTAGACTTGTAAATAATATTTAATGTAAACAACTTATTTTACAATTTAATATTCATATAACTACTTTAATTTTGTCTAATATCTAATTATTTAATCAAAGATATATGTATTAATAGTGATAAGACTGTATTAAATATTATTAAGCTATTTTAATTATTATGTTAATATTATAAGAACTTGTATTTCATAATTTAACTGCGCATTATTTGAAATGTAAATATTCCTTATTTATTCCTGTTTGTAGAAGTTTAGCGTTATGCAATATCTCAATTTTATTATATTTTGTTTGGTTGTCATGGAAACGTATGTAAGTGAACAAGCACGTTTTTGGAACAACGTGAGGAGAAAGCTGAAAGTTTACTAAAAAGGAATTAGTTAAAGAGATCACGAGAAGAATTTAGGCGGGAAAAATTGATATAAAAAGCGGAACGCTGGAAAAGGAGAGCATTAGAGATTTATTAGCATTAGATTGGAATCGGAGCATTCGGGAATCACAGTGTGATAATAGCAAGTCGGCAAGTCACTCAAGCAGCTAAATAAAGTCTACTAGTCGAGAGGCGGTTAGCTAATAAGTTGTAGAATAACAATTATAGCTACGGAAGATAGCTGAGTGACTACTAAATAGACTAGTAATACTTGAATTGAGATTTAATTTCGGGGCCGACCTTTCAAGGACACACAGAACCTTATTGTGTGTTGCCTTGATTCATGAGTGATCAGTAGTACTTCATGCAAGAACAATTATTTATGTGTATAGTGACCGATGATTAATTTAGTTATTACTTAGAAGAATTATTTAATGAGTGCGGTTTATTGTTAAAAGTGTTTACAGTTATAAAAGGTGTTTTACATATAAGTGGAAGGAAGAGAAAGGATTATCGGTAAGATTATTCCAACCTTAAGTATTCTATACAGAGAAGTGTGTATGTGTTTCATCCTAGAATTTCCTTATGTTAACAATAACTATCGCAAAGATTAATTGAAGTGAAAATTTAAAAGTGTTTATTCGTGAAGAAGTATTACTGCAATTTTTATTGTATTTGGAACTTAAGGAACTGTGATATAGAGATAACAGATTTATCTTGTCATAGTTTGATTGTACTTATCGGAAAAGTTGAAGTGTTTCTAATAACTTAATTAGTGATTTGAAGTTAAGTGTAAAATTTGTGATTTTAAAATTAAATGTTTGTTTTGTTAATCTAAAGTTGTATTTTGCCTGAATCTCTTTTACTGCACCATTCATAAAATATTCGAACCAAAGCGGGTAAATTAAGTAAGTCAAATATACTCGGCCAGTATATATTTTAAGGAGAAATAGTTGAAGGTTGATTTTTCTTCAATTCTTGAACTAATTCAGATATAGAGTGGCGCAGTCTTTAAATATAAATTTTCTCTATATTTGAATTAGAAATCAACTAGCAACTATTTTTTTGGTTAAGAACATCGTAGTGACTAACATGTCGGATCCAAGGTACAGATTAAGAAGTAGGATCCAAAAACTTGAACCTTAATTTAATCTTCTATGGGACAATATGCACAAATAAATCTCATTGTCCAGTTCCCTGTTCTGGTATTTGCCCACATCCCTCTACTTGAAATTGCCTGCCATTCAAGATTAGCCTTGTATTTAGATGTTGATACTATGGCTACTGTTTCTTTTCCTTGATGGTCATTTCCTGAATATAACATTTTGTATTTATTGCTCAGAAAGATTTCACTAGTTTTTGTCTTTTTGTGTCAGTCATCCCTATTGTGTCAATCTTGTACTTATCTAATTCTTTAGCTAGCTCCATTTCTTTGCCATTCAGGCTTCTTATGTTGATAGTACTGATCTTGAACTCTGGTTATGTTGAGTTGGGGTGTGTTTTAGGATTTGTTCCAGTAGCTGACTTGTTGCTGTTTGCCCTTTTTCCTTGGTGAAAACAACAGGGACCTTGTTTAACTGGGCGATGTCCCAGCCAGCACGAATTCTGCCATGTTGTACCATCATTTTATATTTTGGTTTAAGCCAATAAGAATACAACGTGTTTGGGTAAATCCCGAATTTCCATTCCATCCTCGTTCATTCGTTCATTCAGTATCCAGGTAGATACCTAACAGGGTGCACCATGAGAAGGTGAGGATTGGAGATTAGGTCAGAAGCCCTGGTCGGTTCTCTGCATTCCTTTAAAGGCTATGTAGAGGTCTCCTCTCAGTTATACAGCTTTGACCCTTAAGCACCTATCTGTTTCTTACATTTACAAAAGAGTTATCCAAATATATAGTAAATATCACATTTACTATATACTACGATAATTATATATTAATATATAGTAAATTTAAAACCTTATTTCACTGATTATTAACAATGATGTCACTTCCATCTAAATCTGAATTTCTGATTTGAAAATTGTTAAATTCTTTAGTTTATCAATATATTATGGCTGTGATGATGCTAGTGTGACATTAAAGAAATATTAGCTGTTGACTTATAATTTAAATATAGACTGTATTGCATATATATAGCTCTGTATAATGTTCCATTTACCTCATTGTAGCATTTTGAAAGTTTTTTTTTTCTCTGAACACTTTCTTGTATAGATCAACAGAACTTAAATGCAGAACCTTGTTATATTCCCATGATTTTTCATCTGTTTGTTGGAAAGTGAAAATGTGACTTTGACAAGCTTTATTTGGCCTAAACACAACTTCTTTTTATTCTCCTAGTCTTCCACAAATTTTCTCAGCCTCTTTTCAAGTATTGCTTGCATTAATATTACTTAGAACATTTAGTAGAAAAATTTCTCTGTGATTTTCACATTCAGCTTTATTTCTCCTTTTATAGATGGCAACTGTGAGAGCTCTGACTTGAATAATGTAATATTAAAATATTACATTATTCAAGTCATATCTGTTAAATTCAGTATAGTACATAACAGACATGCAATGATAGTTTAATGTTTGCTTAATTTTCCTATTACTATTATGTTCACCTTCTTGAATCCAACAACTTGAACCTTATTTTAATCTTCTATGGGACAATATGCACAAATAAATCTCATTGTTCAGTTCCCCATTCTGGTATTTAAATACATTTTATTCATCATTTCAAAGCTGCCATAGTTCAACTCTTCGGTTTGTTTTTGGAGCCCCTATGCTTTGTTGCATTTGTCATTTTCTTACTGGGATATCCATGATGTTCATTTCAGGAAATAGACAAAAGAATCTGTTGGCACCTTTGTAACATGATTTGATGTTGTGGAACATCTTTAGCAACCCAGAATTGGATTTATTAGACTTCTTGGTTTTTTTTTTTAAATCAAAATTCAGAGTTTATTAAACACATCTTTGCAAGAATGAATAATAATTTTTAATGCAAATATTTTGACTGGAAACTAATTGGTTCAGCATATTATTAGTGTAATCACAAGGTGAGGTTAGAACAAAGAATGTTATTCCTATTACAGGGGTGAGCCATGTGCTGAAATGTCACCTTGTGGGTGGTTACAAAATAAAGTAAGATTTATGATTCAAGTCAAAATTAAGTGATTAAAATAAAATTTAATTTTGATAATGAATTGAATGACACCGTACCAATAGAGGGGAAAAAGAAGGGAGAACACACTGTTGCTTGCCAATTAATGAGGCTGAGACGCTCATATTTCAGTAGGGAAGGCAGTCATTCTAATTTAAATTTGGGTAATGTAGAAGTGTTTCTATGCTCACTTCAATAATTGCCCAAACCTAAACCTTCACTGATGTAAAAGGTGAGTATTGGACTCGAGGATAGTTTGATCAATGTCTACTCCATCATGGGGGGGGGGGAGAGAATGTTTATCTTTCGTGAATAGTAACCAAGAGGAGATTTTGTTGATAGAGAAAGAATGACCTAAGTATATCTTATCAGAATTGTAGCAATTGTCACAGAGATTCCTGTAATGTATGGGATAGGGACTCACCATATAGACTGAGGGTTCTTTGGGATGAGCTTGTAAGTGTTTAGGATGCATTTAAACTTCCTTGAGGTGAAGCCATTCTGTAGTATGACACATTTGATGATGCTCAGTTCTTGTTGGAGAACTTGGGAATTGGAGCATATAGCATGTGCTCTGTTGAGCAAAGATTTGAAGATTGCTGTTTTTTTTAGATGGATTATATGCTGAATCTTGTTGTATGTAGTGGCCTCTGAAGATGGGTTTATGGTTAACAGATAGCAAGTATTTCAGAATGGGCATGGAAAATGAGAACTTCCAGAAAGGTTAATTTTTCATCCTTCTCTTTGTCCATGATGAAGTTGATGCACGGCTGTTAATTTTGGTTAAAAAGATAGACAGAGATACTTCTGAGTGTGGCCAGATATCATACCCAAAAGGGAGGTTCAGGGAGTATGGAAGAGATTAGATTCCTTAGGATGCCATAAGTAGAAATTGGCCAGTACAGATGACAAGAGGCTTCCCATAGTGGTTCCTTTAATCTGTTTGTAGAATTGTTTTCTGCAAATGAAATATCTGTGCATGGCATCAAACAGTTTGGCAGTGGATTTGGAAACTTGTTATGTACGAAGAAAATCTATTGAAAGTGCCAACTAATGTTGGGGTCCCACAAGGTTCAGTTCTCTCACGACCCTCTTCCTTTTGTATATCAATGACCTACTTAAATTGACCTACAACTCAATACACAGTTTTGCAGATGACACCACATTGCACTCCTCTCTTTTATTTGGCAAACCCTACTGTACACAACTCATTTAAACCTGCAGAACATCAACCACCACTGCCCTTAATTCTGATTATCACATTTGGGGTGGGGCTCCTAAATGCTCTCTCAAAATGTTTGACTCAATACGGAGGAGAGCATTTAGACTGATAAATCCCATCTCTCACCAACTTGCTCCCCTCACTTTCACATAGATGCTTGGTCTCTGCAATTTTTATATTCTATAAATATTTCCATGGGAAATGTTCATCTGAAACAGCATCAATAATTCCTCCAATCTGTACTAAGCCCATTGGAACACATACAGCTGCCGTTGCCCAACATCCTTTCACAAGATACCTTGAAACCCACAGAACAAGTTTCTTTTCCTTCTCCTTTATCCCTGCTACTGCTATGCTGTGGAACAATCTTCCCCTTGATGTATTTCCCAAGGAATACAATATGCAGGCTTTTAAATAATGTAAACAAGCATCTCCTTTCCCAACCCACTAACGTACTGTAACAATACGTCTGTCTGCTGTGTTAATGTAATATCTTCTTTATTACTAATTAACAGTGCATGCTTTAATGCCTTGGTTGTTTCACGCTCACAAGTCCGATTATTTTTAGAAACAGTGCATTGTAAGATAAAGGATCAGACAGCACTCTTTTAATAAATAACTAAAACACATTTATTTACATTAATATGGAATATACATGAATCAAACAACAGGGAGATTGCTTTCTCTACCCATCTAAAAATCTTTAGCATAAAATTAGAACCCTTTTACTTCAACACTAAATAATCTCTTTAACTCAAAAACTTATTTACTCTCTGCTTACAAATTTGACTTATTAAACTTCTAGTGTACTCGCAAAGAGGTTAGTTTTCACAAATTTGATATCAATTTCTAACATGCCAATTGACTCTTATGGGTCCATATATAACATATCTCCTAGATTATAAGAGAAAATGTACAAAAAGGGTGGAACTTGCAGAGCCTGCGTCACACATTCAGTCAAGAGTCTTACACTAAAGCCTTTCTGGCATTTTTTCATCTCAGATCTTAAGCTTCCTTCAGGAGTGTCTTGCTTCAGCGGTATCACATCGGGATATTGGTGGGCTTTTGGACTGCAATCTGCAGTACTCAAATAGCACATGCATGAGGTTTTAGCATACTGGCAAATTCTCCTCTGGATCCTACTTGGGAACTTCTGCTTCTAACTGCTACTGACTGGCTCTGGCTCTCTTCGGTAACAGTGCTTCGCCTTTGCTCTCTCGGCTCTCCTCTGTCAGTAACTGGACCTGGACACTCCTCTCTCGGCAACTGGGCCTGGACTCTCCTGCTTAGTAACTGGGGCCTTGCCTCTCCTCTTTTCTCTGCCACCACTTCTCTGGTTCTGACTGCCTCTCTTCTGCCGACGACTGGACGCCCCTTATGCCCGGCTCAGTCCCCTTTTATTTTGCGATCTCAGGTCCTCGCACTAAGGGTAGTAAACCCTGAAGAATTCGGCATTACTCTTTCATCTTCTTTTAAGTTCGACTCGCTCTTTGTTCTCCTTCGAGCATTCCTTTTTTTTTTTTTATCTTGCTGGTCCCCAGAAACTTGTCTGAACCTAGCGGTACTCTTAGATACTAACTTTAAAGGTGTTATGCACAGAGCTCACAAACAACTTTCTTGTGCTCTTACATATAGCTATATACAAAGTTCCCATTGCAAAACAGTACCTTTGTTTTTGACATTAAAACAGTAAATACAGTCACTTCCCACATTAACTACATTAATATTTAGCAAAATATACATAGAAACAAACAAGTTATTTACAGTTCTCATGAGACTTGACCTATGTAACAATCGATGTAAAGTGCTTTGGTATTTCTAAGCTACATTGAGTTTTACAGTACTATAGGTTGATCAGCCAACCTCTCATGTATAGGCCCAACATAAATAAATAAATAAAAAAAAAGTTATGATGCTCTGATGAAGTGTATTAAGATCAAGTAGATTTCAAACTATTTTGTTTTTTTATTTGAACACTATTTTTTTTTGTTTTCATGAAATTAAACAAAAAGCTGTTTCTTTAGTGGGAAGATATCACAATGAAAGCACTACTCTTAGAATGCTCCTTTTATTTATTTTTTATACAATCCTCACTCATGAAACATTGTAAGCCTATAGTACAGAGTGGCCATAAAATAACTTTCCCTCTTTGGAGGCATTTATAGCTAAAACCACTAAATGGAATGAGACCAAATTTTATGTTGAGACTTTTGAAGGCATGGGGAGATGATTTAGTACCAAAAGTCACCGATAGGGGAAATTTTGACGCTGGTGGAGCCGAAAACAAGCAGATGATTACATTAAAGGCAGATAAAATGGAATAATAACATTTCGCTAGAAATGTTAGCACAAAGGTCATGCACATATCATAATCTGCGGTAGTTAGCTTGCACACGACTGAACTTATACAGATAGGAGTAAAGCATTTTCCGTAAGATTTTCCAGACTGTACTATAAGCCATATCAAGTTAGTTTGCGAGCTATGGCACGAGTGCTTAGACCAGTACTGGTTCCTGTGTCATCGAACACCGCAGTAGCAACGCATGTTACTGTCTCTTCTTGCATGGCTTTCCATCCTCTGCAAGGTCTAACTAGTGATCCAGTTTCTTCATACTTCTTAATCATAACTCTCAGTGCTACAGCTGACATAGGACCTGTATGCAGGTTATGAAGCCTTCTAAATTCCCGAAGGGCCGCTACGGCATTACACTGTTTAAGGTAAAACAACTTAACAAGTAAAGCATGCTGAAACAAGATGGGACACATATTGAGCACAATTCATCAGTCATTCGAATGCCTGAATGTTCTCAATTCCTTTTTAAGTGGAATTGGTGGCGCTGCTGTTACGTATGCACAGTAAAATTTGCATAATCCTTTTTACCTGTGTTTACTGCAAATATTTGACTGCTTTCGGCTTCGCCAGCATCAAAATTTCCCCTATCAGTGACTTTTGGTACTAAATCTTTTTCACAGAATTCATCTCCCCATGCCTTCGAAAGTCTCAATATAAAATGTGGTCTCATTCCATGTATTAGTTTTAGCTACAGATACCTCCAGAGAAGGAAAGTTAATTTATGGCCACCCTGTACATTAGTATTCTGAGCAGGCTAAGACATTTTTTTTTTATTAATTTTATGTACATATAAACATTTGCCAAAAGTGTCCGGAGAGGAACTGCTTGTATTTCCCATTACTACAGCATTTCTCTCAACAAGGTCAGACCTCCTTTGCTACTATTATAGATGTTATCCTTCAGAGTAGGTGCTCCACTAAGTTCTAGTATGCTGTGACTGGAATTTCTTTCCATTCCTCCTGTAGTATGGCAAACAGCTGACGAGTGTTAGTTGGGTGAGTAGGTCTGGCAGGCAACATTCGTTCAAAGATGTTCAATAGGGTTGAGGTTGGGGCTTTGGGCTTGCCGGTTTTGTTCTTCCACCTCATGTCTTCAAACCACAGAACTAGTGCTCTTGCATTGTGAGCAGGCGTGTTATTGTGCTGATACAGGAAAAGGCCTATTCCAAACTGTTTTCACAATGTAGGAAGAACGGAATTGTCCAAAATATCATGATAGACATCAGTGTTTAAAGATACAGATACAGAAACCAATGGGCTCAGTTCAAACCAGGAAAAATAGCCCTAGACCATTATGCTACTGCCTCCAAATTTCATGGCCGATACAAGAAATTCCAGTAAGTATCATTTACCAAGCATCCACCATGTCCAGACACATCCATTGATCCACAGTCCAATGATGATGATGTTTGCATCATCCAGATGACACCAGGCATTGACAGATGTCTATGACAGGTCTCTCACTAACAGTCCACATTCAAATGGACTTAACTCTTTTCGTCCACTCATCCTGATGGCAAAAAATGTTTACACTGCTAATGCCCATGTGCCTATGCTTATATAGTGTTGCAGATATTTATCTGCATCTCATGTGGGTGAGACAACCTAGAGCTATGGGATGTCCAGACACTTTATATGTATATATCTGTGTGTTATTTAGTATTTAATGACTAGAACACTGAGAATTAAAAAATAAAAGCAGACCTTATTCGCACGACTAGTTTTGTCTTTCACAGACTTCTTCAGGCACAAAAAACATAGAAATAACCAGCCAATACAGGAACTGGCTCTGAACAGTACAAAAAAGCATTAGAAAATAACTGTTAAGGTTCAAGCCTTGATGAGTTTAAAAAAGAAACTCTAACTGTATTATTAGGCAGGCGTGTGCATTTAATTGAGCATGCCAATATTAGATAGCAGAACAATGACAATCTGAGAAGTAACTAAGGTTACTGTTGATATGTACAGGGTTAAGGATTATTTCTTTTGATTCTATTATTTTCCTTTCTATTTTGTCATAACAATGATGAATGTTATTTGTCTTTTCCTAGAGAACTGAATGTAGGAGCTCTTCTTCTTTGGAATTTGCAGAAAACAAAACATGGCTAGATAAAGCACTGGCTTGTGTTTTCTTGTAATTTATGTCTCTTTGATATTCCTCGATGCGAAGTTCAATTATTTTTCCATCTGGCCAAAGTATGGTTACTACAATTGGAGAAAATCCGGTAGACACCGGGATATTTGAGGTTCTTATGTCTAGTCTTCGGGCGACTTAAAAGAGAATGTACCATTGGTAGTGTAGTGAAGAAAGTCTGTATGTTATATTTTCTTAGAATCTTCGCCAGTTTTGGTGTGACAGAGCTGATGTAAGAAATAGAAATGTTCCTTTTAAAAATCATAGTATCTTCATTACGGTGAGGGAGAGGATTGAACAGGAGTTTGTTGATAGTCTTCATTGAGTAGCCATTTAGCTGAAATGTAGTTAGAATGAGATTAAGTTCATAATCAGGTTCTTCTTCATCAGAAAGCAGCGAGCGAGCCTAGTGTCAGAGTGTAGAAATAATCCTGAATTTTTGTGGAAAATGATGGGAGTGAGAGTGAAGATACCTGTCTGTATGGGTAGGTTTTCTGTAAATAGAAATCTTGAATTTTCCTGCTGAACGGGTCAGTTTGACATCCAGGAAAGACAGACAACCATTGACTTCCAACTCAGCTGTAAACTTTATGTTAGCATGTATATTATTCAGGTGGTCGTTGAAGTTCCAGAGGGATTCAAGGCCATGTTTCCAAATTAAAAAGATGTCATCAATGTAACATTTTCAAATCTTTGGTTTTAAAGGGAAGGATGAGATGGCCTTTTTCTTCAAAATCTTCCAGGTTGATGTTAATGAGTACTGGAGATAAAGGGTTTCTCATAGCTAGCCCCGAATTTTGTTTATAGATTGTGTTCTCAAAGTATTCGGAATTGACACAACATGTTAATAAGGCTACGATCTTCTTAGATACTTTGTCTTTTAATAGTGAAAGAACTTCCTCTGCAGGAACATTTGTAAATAAGGAAATTATGTCAAATGATTTTTGTGTCTTTGATGGTGATATCCCTAAGGCTGAAGACAAAATCCATAGAGTTTGTGATAAAGAATGATTTGCCAGAGAAACATTTTAGAGAAGTGGCAAGATATTTTGAAAGGTTGTACGTCAGAGAATCAATACTTTCGACTATAGGATGTAATGGGATATTCTCCTTATGGACTTTAGGTAATCCATATAGATGAGGGATCAGTGGATGGAGAGAATGGAGGGAAAGACGTAAATTTCTGGGCAATTCCATTGTAGTTCTCAAGAGATTGTTGGTGCAGTTATGAAGTTCTCTAGTAGGATCTCTTTCTAGAATAAAATAAGTCAGTTTGTAACAAATCTAGTATCTTACTGTGATAATCTGCTGTGTTGAGAACAACTGTAGCATTTCCTTTATCTGCCTGAAGAATAATAATGTCTTTATTATTCTGAAGATGTTTAATAGCCTGTCATTCTGAAGATGTTGTCTGCAGGAGGTCTAGCGTTGTTAATAGTGAAGATGGATTCAATACGAAGTAAGTTTGCGGCTTGGGTAGGAAGGAAAGAAGCTGCCTTCTCGATCTTGGTAAGTAATAATTCTTTTGGAATAGATCTCAGGGAGAAAACGAAATTCCATACAGTTTCCCTAATTTTATCTCTCTCTCTCTCAAGGAGAACATCAAAACAGAACAGGCGAGCAGGATTTACCACAGAGCGAAATTAGAACTCCTCGCTGAGAGAATTTTTGACACTAAGCTTACATTGGCCTTTCTATTTGTTAAAAAAAAAAAGTGCACTTTCTAACAACATTGAACATTCACTTGAAATGTTCGAATATTGAAGTTTAAAAGTTTTACAGTGGCTGCACTACATAATTCAGAAGGCCTGGTAAGATTATGATCAAATTCCAGATGATTGAAGTAAATATCTCATAATGCCCATCTATAAAATGGGTTTAAGGTAAAATTTATGGAAGTGTACTTGAGGCCAAGAAGAATTTTAATGGGAAGCTTGCAGAAGACCAAACTGTTTTCGGACCAAATAGATATTGTCAGATCAGATTTTCACTCTTGGACACTTAGTTGAGAAATCATGGGAATAACAGGAATGCATATTTAAGTTTTGTACGCCTGGAAAAGGTGTCATCAGGAGCCATGAGAAAAGCTGTTCAAAACATTATAGTTATATGGTTTAAGTGGGATATTATATGGAGAAATACATAATTATATATTTCAGTTGTAAGCAAGCAGTTTGAATTGAAGGAGGTACAGGGAAATGGTTTGATAATAAATCAGATGTAAGACAAGGGTGCATATTATCTCCACTGTTGATTATTATCTATATGGATCATATGAAGTAAAGTGGCATTATACTTGATATTAACGGAGATATTAATCTCAGCTGTTTACTTTAATGCAGATAATTTTACACTTCTAAATAAATTCACTACAAGTTTGTAAGATTCCCTGACTAAAGAATAACTGAATAACTGCTGTAATAAATTTGGTATGGAAATTAGCAATAAAAAGATCAAGACAACAAAAATAGGTGGAAACACTGAAAACGTCAACTGTATCCCGAATAGAAAACCCATGGAAGATGTTCAATACCTTCCATCATTTTGTGACAGAAAAGAGCATGAATAGACATTCATCAAAAGAATAACAAGATATGAGATAAAAAAATATATTTATTATAGAATTTATGTCCAGGTTATTAAGGCCATCTTCACTATGAATGCATTGTAATATAGGCACAATATTGAAAGTTTTGCATGGAGCACTGTTCTGATTATATCCAAAATCTTAACAATATGGGGAAATAAAAATTAAGTTGAGCAATGAGAAATGTTAAAGGAGCTCTACCTCCCACAGAGGGATAAATTTAAACCATCAAACCTGTTGAGGTTAGGATGGTGTAGCAAAGATCTATTGTATAATCATTCTATTAAGAAACTGCTGTTATATAGATCTTTATTCTTTTTTTTTTCCCATAGTACTCATATGTACTCTGAATGACCATGTTGTTCTAGTTCACCATATTTGATGCATTGTTTTTCATTGCATATTAACCATAGTTAGAGTAAGCTACAGATTCAGGGTATCTGATACCAATGAGAGAAAATTTTCATCTTTCAATAAGTCTAATCTAGCTGCAAATACTGATATGAGGAAGGATAAGCAGGGTTAATCTCAGGTGGTTTGGTCACTTAAACAAAATGGGAGAGGAAAGATAAGCAAAACGGATGTTTGATTTCAAGATAGCAGGAAAAAGATCCAGAAGAAGACAAAGATGTTGGTGGATTGATTCAGTTAGAGGTGCCCTTCAGTTAGAAGACCAAAATGTTAGATACAAGGGTGGTCTGAAAAGTTCTCGACCTAACAATGAAAAAACGAATTTATAATTTCTAAATTATTTTTATTTTATAACATAATTTCCCTTAAGACTCTAGTGCCAGTATCCCATCACTGTAGTCATTCTCAGTATGATCTTCAAAACACCCCTCTACAGCTGCAATCACATCTTGATTCGAAGAAAAAACTGACCAGCAAGGAAGAGTTTTAATTTTGGGAAGAGACAGAGGTCAGAGGGAGCCAAATCTGGGGAATATGGTGGATGTTCCAACAGTTCATAGTGCGGATCCCTTAATTTTCCCATTGCCAAAACACCTTTGTGGGCAGGTGCATTGTCCTGGTGAAAGATGATTTTTTTCTTCTGCAAACCAGGTCTTTTCTCATGAATATTTTCGTCTAGTCTGGTTAAAAGATCGGAATAATATTTCCTGGTTATTGTTTTACCCTTTTCAAGATAATTAATAAACAAAATGCCTTTAGCATTCCAAAACACCAATGCCATGACCTTTCCTGCTGATGGAACCGACTTTGTCTTCATTGGTGCTTAACAACCAACTTCTGTCCACTTTTGTGACTGCTGTTTGGATTCTGGTGTGTAATGGTGAATCCAAGTCTCATCCATAGTAATAAATCGACTCACAAAATCAGTTTTATTCTTGTTAAAACGCTCCAATAAATGTTCAGAGATTTTCATGTGAGTGCGTTTTTGATCTGCTGTGGGCAAGCATGGCACCCATCTTGCACAAAGCTTTTTTATTTACATTTCGTCATGCAAAATACATCCTACACATTCTTTTGAAATACCTATAGTCATGCACTTTGACTCGCCAGTCATCCAGTAACTTATCAATGATTTCTGGTGGTGTTACACTTTTTGGACATCCCTTTCACGTGGATCATCTTCAAAGTTGGTACTGCCACATTTAAACTTGGCAGCCCATTTCTTAATTGTCGAAAATGAAGGAGAAGAGTGCCCATAAACCCTTTATGGGCACTCTTCGAATGAACTTCTTTTGGCGTTAAACCTTCTTTTACAAAAAAATTTTATAACTGCATGATACTCAATTTTATCCATTTCAAGGGACACTTTTGCTATTATACATATTTTGTTTTATACAGCACAGCTGTATAAAACAAACTACTTGATAGAATGACTTGCAATTTCACATGGATGCTTATGACAGATGTACCAAAAATAGAAAAAAAAAAATCTTGTCGATAGTGTTGCCATATATGATCGAGGTCGAGAACTTTTCAGACCACCATCGTATGACAATATTGGTGTGATGTATGAATTTCCATTAAGACTGCTGTTAGAAAAGTGATTTTGTTCATGATTTCTTGCTTCTCATATCGAGTAATTACTAATTGATTTATTGTTTTGAGTCTTTTTTGATTGAATGTATGCACTATAAATGCATCACTCAAAAAATTCTTATAATATGGAAATATTAATTCTTCATTCCACTTTAAATTCTTCTGTTATTTTAGCTATGGTTCTCAAAGAAGTGTGGCAAGGCAGTACAGGAGAAGAACATCACAACTGGTTTTCACTGAAATATTTTTATTTTCCTTTTCTCTCCACAGTAAAGATCAAACGATTGCATTTTTTCCTCCATATCCAAACTACCATATTTGTTGGCGTATAAGACGCACCCCCCCCCCTTTTTTTTTTTTGTACACATTTTTTATGAAAAAAAAAAAGATACTCTTCCTGGTTTTGCTACGTTCTTATCATTTTGTCAGTTAGGGGTGGGCCCCAAATGCTCTCTGCAGCCAGCCCTGTTTCCATGTTCATTAGCATACGCAATCACACATAGCTTGTATGCAATATTGTAGCAATGCCAGCATTTTTCAGCTATAATTTGCCAAGAAATTTTAGAGAAAATTTAACGGCAGAAATTTATCACCGTTCATAACAACCGCGACAACAATTGGGAAGTTTAAACGAACATAAACACACCTGTCATCGTTGATGTCAGCACATGTGCATCCATTTAACTCTATGTAACTGGAATGCTCCCACACACTGCAAAGAAGCAAGAAAGAAATTGTGTAACAGAGAACAGAGAAAATTTCCAGAAATGAAAGTAATAAAAAACTAAGTATCGGCATATAAGACACACCCTGTTTTTCAGACCTATTTTCAAAGAAAAAAAGTACGTCTTATATGCCAGCAAATACATTAAAAAAAAAAAAAAAAAACTTTCGTTATGTCCAAATTACGTTTCTCTTATTCTTGCATTAATGACATTAAATATCTTCTTACTATTCAAAAAATGCAAATTCAATGTTCCCTTTGATTTTTGTTAGTGGTTAAAAGGATCTTGTCCTAACTGAGCACCAAAAAAAGTTATGTGGTGCTGATGGTATTTTGCCAGCTGTTAAAAATTTGTGCTGCAGAACTGACTTCTGTCTTATGCTCCTTTTTTTTTTTTTTTTTATTCTCTCTAGCTGTACTTGTGTCAAATTTGCAGATGGAAATTTGCCCATTCTTATTCCTAAGATAGCAGGAATTTTTACCATCAAACTGCTGTCCAATTTATGCCATTTCAGTTCTTCTAAAGCAGTGTTTCTCCTTCAGATATTTGTGTACCCTTTCTTAAATTGTCATTATTACCAAGTATCCCCTTATCAAAATAATAATAACAAATAATAAGTAAATAAATAAATAAAAAGTATATTTCATTGTAAATGTGCATTTTATTTGAATTTAGATGTACATGTAAACAAAAAAAAAGATTTATTTTTAATAGAACAAAATTTATGAAGACGCTATAAATTTTTACTTAAATTTATTTATTTCATATCGAAATACAAGTGGTACAACATTTACAACAAATTGGGATACATTACAAATGAGAACAGCTTAAATTTGGCTGGTGAATTATACAGGAAATAAGTAAAATATGAAGAAAGACACTAATATATAAGTTATATACAATAAATATGGTCAGATGTTCATCCAGTATCTTGTGCAATCAACAACTCTTTCTATGCAGGATATAAGGTCCACTTTTGTGCAAGGTGATTGAAGAAAGGTGTTCCATGGACTGGGTTGTCCCACACTTACAATTATCTGGTCCAGTGAGGTAGCCCCATTTGAGGTTTTGTTTGCAGCGTCTTGTTGTTCGAAGTCTACTGAGACTTTTCCAAGTATTCCAGTACAAGTGGGCACCACGTGGAAGATATTTGACTGTTGGAATACCAGTACTATTCTCAGGGTATAGTGTAAGCCATTGTTGAAGTCTTGTCTCCGAATGGTTTTTAGGTGGTTCAACAATTGCTAGGAAACTATGTTGGGATCTTAGTCTTTGGGGCACTATTAAAACACTTAAGGAATTGAACAATGTAGTTAAGGATATAAATTAAATTAAACTTTAATAAATATTTTCCAATCTTTCGGAAAATATTTATTAAAGTTTAATTTAATTTATATCCTTAACTAAGTTGTTCAATTCCTTAAGTGTTTTAATAATGCATAACCAACGTATAAGCTTGTCTACGAGAATCTTTGGGGCACTGTGGTCTGGCCGAATAGTGGGCAGCGTTGATCCTTCATTTGTCTACTTCATCAGCTGAGGATGCAGAACTTCGAATTGAAGGGGGTGCAATACCTGCCAAAGTATACAGGTCGTTTAGTGGTGTTTGTTTCATGCATCCTGTAATTTACTGCAGCTTTCATTCAATGCTGGATCAAGTTTTTCAGCATGGCAGGCATATTCAGCAGAAGAATAGCAAAGGGTCAAGGCAGAAGATCTCAGTGTGCTAGGGTCTGCACCCCCATTTGGAAGAGGTAAGCTTTCTTAGTATGTTGTTTCTTGCATTCACTTTTGCCTTTGTTTTTTCTGTGTGTGTTTTATATGAAAGGGTGCGATCGAGAGTCACACCGAGGTAGATTGGGTTCCAGGAATGTTCTAAATTAGAGCCTTTCCAAGAAATCTGTAGCCTCTTGTTGGCTTCCTTATTGTTAAGGTGGAAAAGGCCAGTCTGGGTTTTCAAGGGGGTTTGGTTTTAATTGATTGCTGCTATAATATGTGGTTAGACTATTTAAGTCAAGTGATAGAGTAGTTTCAATGGACTTGAAATTTTTTGATTGAGTAGCTATGGCAAGGTAATCAGCATTGATAAAATTTCTAATTCCTGGAAAGATGGGGAGATCATTGACGTAAACGTTGAAAAGCAATAGTGATAACACACTTCCCTGGGGGGGAGGCCATTTTTGGGGGTGCCAGTGGCTCTTCCTATCCCCCAAGACCACAAAAAAAGCGTCTGTTTTCCAAGAGTGATTGGATCAGGAGAACAAGGCGATAGTCTCTAGTTATTCTGTATATTTTATTTCTGAGTGTGAGATGGTTTATGGTATCATATGCTGTAATTAGGTCTACAAAGACTGCTCCTGTGGCTAGTTTTTGCTCATAACCTTTTCTCTATATTGAGTGAGGTTGAGAATTTGTGATGTACAGGATTTGCCTGGTTTTAAACCAGCCTGCTCAGCAAGAAGATGGGGGTTCAATAAGGGGTTGTAGCCTATTCAGAATTAATCATTCAAAGAGTTGAAGAGGTTGCTGAGTAGTGATATAGGTCTGTATTTTGCTTCAGTTTTCCCTGGTTTCAGAAAGGCCACCACTTTAGCATGCTTCCAGATAATTGGTATCCTTAGAGTTCTGAGGCAAGTCTTGTATAGTTTTAATAACCACTCTTTAGTCCAGGCTTAATTTAAATAATTTATCATCACTGAGAGGAGTGAAATTGCTTATGGTGGGATAAAATTTCAACAAAATTTGCCTCTATAGTTGTTAATATCAATCTCAGATCCAGTTTGACATCTGTAATGCAGTTCCTCTTCTTCGTCTTAATATCTACAACGGCTGAAAATTCAACTTTGCACAGAATGAACCTTAGAACTCTATCTGTTAATTCAGGAAATTCATTCTGTACTTGTAGCCAAAATGCTAACGTATTCTCATATTTACTTTTTAGGTAAGTTCTAAAAGCTGCTGTTCTTCTATTAGCAACAGACCCTTTGGCATAGATTTGTTGATATTGAAAGGGTATCTTATCCACTCAATATTAATGTCCAATTCAGAGAAATACTTTTCTAGACTTATTTGTAAGCTTTGAATGCTGCATGATAGTAGTTTCACATCATCATCAGTTTGTTCATTTGAACTTGTGAGCAATTCATGAAGAGATGGAAATGCATCAAATTCCCCATTAATCCAGTCCACTTTGGCAATAACTTCATCTTTGCCAATGTGGTGTTCACTTTGTCTTGGAAATGAATTATAGAAATTTCCTCTTGTAAAGACAAATTAAGATTATTTAATGCAGTAAATAAATCTGCCAGGTATGCTAATTGACTGAGCCATTTCCAATTATGTAAATGTTTTTTCAATTCAAAATTCCATCAAGAAAAACTTGTAGTTCATTCCGAGGTTAAATAAACGAGTAAGGACTCTTCCGCGAGAAAGCCAATGAACGTGGAATGGTATGGAAAAGAAATTGTGTATGATTGCTTCCCATTTCTTTGCAGAGTTTGAGAGAAAAGTCTGGCATTTAGAGGACAGCCTTTAATATAATTTATGAATTTTACAGCTTCATCCAGAACTTTTCTTAGGTCTGTAGACATCATATGTGTAGCCAAAGCCTCCCTGCTTATGCAACAGTGTGTTGACATTGCATCTGGTGCAACAGTTGAATCCTTGAAACAAGCCCCCTTTTTTTAGAACTCACCATGGATTTCTCTCTGTCCGTGCTTATTCCAACACAACTTTTCCAATCAAGCTTGTTGTGATGCATAAATGTATTTATACTGTTGAATATTTCTTCTCCTGTTGTATGTTCTGGCAAGGATTGGCAAAATAAAAGATCTTCATGAAGTTTTTGATTTATTCGTAACTAACAAACACTAGAAGATTTTGATATCAGGTTTAATACCAAAATTGGAGATGTTAATGTCTGCTTTTTGCTTTATGCAGACGATGTTATACTTCTAAATAAATCCGCTACAAATCTGCAAGATTCACTGACTAAATTGAATAGCTGTTGTAATAGATATGGTATGAAGGTCAGCAATAAAAAGACAAAGACAATGAAAATAGGCAGAATCATTGAAAATGTCAACTGTGTTGTGAATGGAGAACCTGTGGAACAAGTAAAACATTTTAGCTACTTAGGCACAATTTTTACTGAAGATGGTAAATTAAATATAGAAATAGACAACAGAATCAGCAAAGCTGGTATGGTGGGAAGTCAATTGAATAAATTCATATGGAATAAGAGAGAAATTAGTCGGAACACTAAATTAGCTGTATACAAGACAGTGTTCAAACCAGTTTTAACTTATGGATCTGAGAGCTGGGTCAGAAGTAAAACACTTGACCAAAGACTAGAGACTGCAGATATGAGAGTCCTGAGAAAGATTATAGGTGTGAACAGATGGCATCAATGGCAATATCATATTAAAAATGAGGATATTAGGAAAGAACTTGACATTGTCAGCATCCAGGAATGTGTTAGCAGAGCTAATCTCAGGTGGTATGGTCACTTAAACAGAATGGGCGAAGAAAGATTAGCTAAACAAATGTTCTCTGCCAGGTTGGCAGCAAAATCACCCAGAGGAAGACCAAGATATAGGTGGATTGATACGGTACAAAGTGCCTTAGACGATAGAAATATAAGATCTGATCCATATAGATAATGAATAACAGAGGGGATAATGTACATCCTTGTCTCACCCCAGATTTAACATTAAACCATCTTCCTGTACTTCCTTCAATTCTAACTGCTGACTTACAACTCAAATAAAGACTAAGTATTGCTTGATATAATGTCCCATTGACACCATATAACTGCAGCGTATTGAATAGCTTCTCTCTTGGCACCTTGTCATATGCCTTTTCCAAATCGACAAAACTTAAATACAGATCTTTGTTATATTCCCATGCTTTCTCGACTATTAGTCGTAAAGTGAAGATCTGATCCTTACAGCCTCTATTTGCCCTGAATCCAGCTTGTTCTTCACCAAGCTTTTCTTCCACAATTCTTCTCGACCGTTTCTCAATTATACTTGCATAGATCTTGCCAGGAACACTCAGTAAGGGAATACCTCTGTAATTCTCACATTCAGTTTAATTTCCCTTTTTATATATGGGTACTATGAGAGCTCTACTCCAATCATCGGGAATTCGTCCCTCTGTCCTGGCTTTCTGAATTATGCAGTGCAGCCACTGTAAGACTTTTACACCACCATACTTCAGCATTTCTGGTCGAATATCATCTACTCCTGCTGCCTTTCCACATTTCAAGCCTTTGATGGCTTTTTCTACTTCAAGTATGGATATGTATTCCTGACTGCATGCCTGGTCAGTGTTTTTTATCACTGTGCTGTCATCACTGCTTGTTTCATTTAGCAGTTTTTCAAAGTAATTACTCCATACTTCAAGGATATCTTTTTCTCCTGTTTTCATGTCACCTTTATCATCTCTAACTCCTTTTACAGTGGTCTTTCCTCCATTCCTAAGCTTCTTCAACAACCTCCAGAATATTTTGCCACCTTCTTGATATTTATTTTCTATATTCTTGCCAAAATCCTCCCATGACTTTTGTTTAGCTAGTTTTACACAGTGTTTAGCTTTCTTACATTTATCTCTGTATTCTCTAAGAGCACAAGCTGACTTATTTGACAAGAACTTTTGGTATGCTTTCTTTTCCTTCACTGCCTCTTTAATTTCTTGTGTCCACCATGGAGTTCTGATTTTTTTATTCCTTGCAGACAACCTCACCACATGCCTCTGGCAGAATCAATCAATGTTTTCTTCAGTGTTTGCCACTGGATCTCCAAGGTTTGATTCCTATTCTCAAACTCTTTCATTTTTTCTTGAATAATATTTGTGTATTTTAGTCTACAGTTCACATTTGAGAGCTGCTCAACTTTTATTCGCTTTAAAACTTTCATACATGTTATTCTTTTCAATATGAAATTCAATTTTATCCTGCTCAAGACTAAATAGTGATCACTTCCAATTTCAAATCCTCTGTGCACCAGGGAGAAAACATCACTATCAACAATAACATAGTCAATGAGACTTTTCTTATTCCTAGCCTCTTCTCTCCATGTGAATTTGTGCACATTTTTATGTTGGAACATGGTGTTAGTAATAACCAGTCCATGTCCTGAGCAGAAATCCAACAGATATTTGCCATTATTATTAGCTTTGCTCTTTTCACCAAATTTTCCCAAAATATTTTTGTATGTCTCACAATCATTTCCTACTCTGCTATGTAGATCCCCAACAAGGTCCAACTTTTCCTTTTTCATTGTGTTAGTTGCTTTTTCTAAAGCATGGAAATTCCTCCACTTCTACCTTAGTAGAACCTTCTGTGGGACCATAGGAACAAATAAGTCTCATTGTCCAGTTCCCCATTCTCATATTTACCCACATTACTCTACTTGAGACTGACTGCCATTCAAGAAGATTAGCCTCATATTTTGTGTTGAATACTATGGCTACTCCTTCTTTTCCTTGATTGTCATTGCCTGAATATAACATTTTGTATTTATTGCTCAGAAAGATCTCACCAGTTTTGGTCTTTTTTGTTTCAGTCACCCCTATTATGTCGATCTGGTACTTATCTAATTCCTCAACTAGCTCCATTTCTTTGCCATTCAGGCTTCTTACGTTGATAGTACCGATCTTTAACTCTGGTGATGTTGAGTTGAGGTTTGTTTTCAGATTTGTTCCACTAGCTGACTTTTCGCTGTTCGCCCTGGTTCCCTGGCGAAAACAACGGGGGCCTTTTTTAACCGGGCGACGCCCCAGCCGGCATGAAATTTTGTCATGTTGTACCATCATTTTTTATTTTGGTTTAACCAATAAGAATACAATTTGGTCGGCTAAATCCCAAATTGCCAGCCCATCCTCGTTCGTTCAGTATCAAAATAGATAACCAACAGGGTGCACTACGAGAAGGTGAGGATTGGACATTAGGTCAGAAGCCCTGGTCAGTTCTCCGCATTCCTTTAAAGGCTATGTGGAGGTCTCCTCTCAGTTATACAGCTTTGACCCTTAAGCACCCCCTTAAATATTCATTATGTTTCGATTTAAATTAGATGGTTTCATGCTTTCATTTTTTAAAGTTTCATCACAAGTGACATATAATGGAATAGGTTCCTCTTCATTTCCTCCATGAAAATCCACATTTCAAGTAATTCATATCATACTTATGTAGTTTTTTCGTCTTCTTCCTAGTTGGTTCTTTAGAAATGTCAGACGACACACCTTTATCAAATTCATTTGATCCAGATACAATATTAGCGTTTTCTTGTTGCTTATAGCTACTTGTATCTGCAATATTGCTCTCTTGTGTGTTTTATACATCCTGTCTTTAACCAGTGATCAATACTTAACACTTTGAAAGTTAAAAAAATTACAATATTTATTGTAGGTATTTAACTTCTGTACATAATGGAATAGGTACATATTATTAAAGCAATTATATGACTGTAAAAGTAGCACAAACCTATTAATCGTTATTTTAACTAACAACAAATTTGTAATATGATCAAATAATGAAACACTGATTAATATCTGCTTAACTGTCTTAATTATATCTACTAATGATTCATATAATTACTTTTTTATCAGTCGCTATTGTACACTTCGCGTTGTTGCAGGCTCGCTATTTACGTTCATATACGAAGATTCACACATGAACACTTGTGATTTTTGAAACTATTAAAATGAAGCAGTTATCAAAATTTGAGTAGGAGAATTCATACATTTGAGAAATATATACAGGGTGTTCGGGATAAATTTGACAGTTTCGTAAGGAAAAAGAAAATCTTCTTTGTATCTATTAAATTTAATGAATTGACAAAAAAACATTACAGGCAGAGTTAATTACAATACTATCAACAAGATTTACTCAAAATAACCACCATTAGCATCGATCACAGCTTCAATTCTGCTTCGGAACCTCGAACAAGCTGATGCTACAGTCTCCCTGGGAAGGGCCGCAAAAACTGTTTTAATTTTATCCATTAACTGGGCTTTTGTATTACTGGAAGTGCGATTGGTGTCTTTTTCAACTGCGCCCCATACAAAATAATCCATGGGGTTAAGGTCTGGGGAGTTTGGAGGCCAAACATTTGGACTGGTGAAGTCGTAGAAATTTTCAGACAACCATTTTTGACTTTTCCCAGAGGTGTGGCAAGGGGCCGAATCCTGCTGCCATACATACGGCCTACCATTGGCTACCCTTGTTATCCAGGGCTTGACTACAGTTAGCAACTCCACGAGCTCCAATGCCAGGGTTCTTCAACACCTGTTCCTGCAGATTTGCGAGGAATTCTGCTGTACGAACGCAATCAGATCGTCTGCTAGGGATCTTTCTTCTTGCTACATCCTCGTAGTCACCATTGCAAGTCTCTAGTTCATGCCTGATTGTTTTTACTGTATTCAGGGAGCATTGGGCAGCAGTCGTAATATCCTTATTTTGATGGCGGGCACGAATCATCATGATACAAGTTATTCTCTTCCATGATTCAGGTGGGTTCCAGCTATCCATCCTTTCTGACATCTTGTATATGAATGAAGAAGGGTCCAAACTTTTAAATGAAGAAGTGTGTGTTAATACATGTAACTTACGGAAAAATATAATTAATTATAAATATGTCAAATTTATCCCGAACACCCTGTACATTTAAAATAATTATTTTTTTCTTAATAATGATTCCATGCGTTAATGATGCATGGCTGAAAATTGCACATACCCCCTAAAAGACCTTTCATATCCCTGGGGTTATCATACCATTGAGAAACCTTGTTCTAAAGTAATGAGAAAATTAACTCAACTTCTGGGCTATCCGGAAATCTCTCAACTAGGAGAGATAACTGGGAGTCCATTTCCAAATGTTGCTCCCCTCTTGACAGATATCATAGAAATGTTTGGGAACCTCAAATGGTATTGCTCTTTACCTAGTCTACCCATAAATGCTGTTATAACTTGAACAACGCATGAACTTTTAAGCTATCCGTAAATCATTTACAGCTTTCGGCATATAAAACCATATCCACTCTCCAGCCTAAAGGCTGCGGGTTTGAATCCCACCGTGGGCATGGATGTTTGTGATTTTCTGTCAAAATACTAGTGGTGGTGGTCAGCGGTAGATGACAGAGTTGGTGAAAACAGGAGTTGTAGAGTAGGTGTCCTCCCTCGATGAGTCTTTGGACCCTTTGGAGGTATCATGTAATAATAATATAACAGCACTCAATGTTCGAAGTGTTTCTCTTTTGCCTTCCCCCCCCCCCCCCATGCTTGAAGTCTGTGAGGCTATATATCGATTGCAACATGCACAATATTCAGTAGAAATGCTGCCGCTGTTTACTACAAATCCACTTTCAGACTGGTGATGCTGGGGGTGTCGTTTCTTGCAGGCTTCTCTCTCTCTCTCTAACTCCGACCACAATTTGAAGTCCAACAGATTCAGATAGGGACTCCCAGACGGCCAGTCAGATAGTGATATGTGGTTGGACACATTCACCTCCAACTACTGCTGTGTGGTCCTTGCCTTTTGTACAGGAGCTGATTCCTGTTGGAAGATCCACTGCCTACTGTGAAACAAGGTGTTGTTTCACAGGTTTCAGCATGGTGTTGATACACTTTGGAGGTTTGACCCTTTTCTTGCAGAAATGCAACTTGAATTACCCCATCAAACTGTCACTGACATGCAGTGATGACCTCTCTGAATTTTGGGTTCTATGACACGTGTGCATCCATTCATGGCATATATCCAATCATTTGGGCAAGTTCAGTGGTGTGAAAATCTCATCTGTGAAGAGTATATGACATCACTTTCTGTATTCTCACAGGATTACAGCACAGATGTGCCTTTACATCTCGTGCAAGCTGTTGTGTACTAATGCATCATGGTCAACCTGTTCTTTGGTGGCCAGATATGTCTTTTTTATCTTTATAATGCTTAATAGTCTGATACACAAACATTCTACTGATCCCAAGTATTTTTAGTGTGTTGAAAATAATAGGTGGCAGCATACCAACCAACCTTGTGAAGTACTATTTCCATTCATCTGTACTCTCTCTCTTTGACTCACTCACCCAGATGGTGCTATTGTAGCATCAACTATTACCCCCCCCCCCCCTTTGACATCATTCTTCTTGTACAATTTCTGCACAGATGACTGAGACAACTCATCTGCATCTATACCTGTAACATTGCACTATATACTTCCTGCAGCCATTTGCCATAAAGGCACCAGAAGAATTTTAAACAACTTGGATATCAGTCTGCTGGTTCTTATGGTATCTCAGTGATTGTGTTCAGGAGATGTACCTTTGAAATAACACCTGCTCTTTATCATTTTTGCATCCTATTATATTCATATGGCATCCATCCCACAACATGAAAGCAAAAAAAAAAAAAAAAGTTTTGCTTTAACCTTAGTGCTTTCTGAAATAATGGAGAGGTCATTAGCAGTCAACTTGAGCGCTTTGAAAACTTAGCTAACACATATGGTATCTACCAGTCCCACTTCACTCAAATCACCCTTTTTTCTACATCGCCCAAATGTCTGTAGAAAAGAATTTTACTGTTGTATTTAAGGCATTGGATAGGATATTGTTCACTGCATTCAATAATTGATGCTCTCAAATCTCTCTCTCACTTTCAGATTTTCTTACTAATGCAGTTGTTTCTCAGATGTATGTTGTATCACCCACTCTTCTTTATAATGCATAAATGACTTTTTCATTGACCTGAACTCCAATACATTGTTTTGCTGCTAATAATACTCTTCATTCTCGTGTTCATATGATAAACCTTGCATTCTCAAGATCTACAACCATTGTCTTAAATGCTGATTTCCATACCTTCCTTCAATTGGGCAATGACATACTTATCATCTTCAGTGATTCCAAAGTATTTTCTCTCTCTCTCTCTCTCTCTCTCTCTCTCTCTCTCTCTCACACACACACACACACATGCGAGTGCATCCACCCTCCACTCCCAAAAAACAACAAAAGCTCATTTCTTCTCTTCTTACCACTTACTATTGTTAATACTGAGTTCAAGACTAGATCTCACATTGAAACCTTCAACACTTCATAGCACAATGAACACATCACTTCTATATAGTATCTTGCACTTCCAGAAAAATGGCTTTATGTGTGAGTGTATGTGTGTTCCTTTTCATCTGTTCAGCTGCTATCCCTGTGTAAATACCAAATTGCCCAATTCTGAAATATCCTTTTCACAGTTGATGTGTATCAGAAACCTCTTGAAATTCTTGATGTTCAAAAGGCCACCAATTAAGTTGATTGATGATCTCTCACAGACTCCTACTAACATTATTCAACATATAATGAACTGGCATCTACCAACCTTTTGTTTCTGCTAAAGCTGCTCAAGGAGTATCAGCCTAACATCCATTTTCAATTGAATTGCTAGCCCACTCAACATTCCTCTCCCATTAATCTTGCATTCTGTATGTCTGTTCTCTGAGACAACCTTTCTCATCAAGTATTCTTCCCTGAACAGTGCAACCCTCTGGCTCTTCAAAAAAAAAAAAAAAAAAAAAAAAAAATAGAATTGAAGTATGGCAGAAAAGATGAGGTCGGAACATACACAATCTTCACTATTATTTATAATGTGTATGAACTGCATTGACATCAAATTTGATATCCAAATAAGAGTTACTAGCTTTAGTCTATTCAGGTGATTTGCTGTTGATGTCTGGAAAGGAAAGAGGATGTTTGTTTCAATCTTCCTCAGGCAGATTCAAAGATTGCTAGAATCTTGTTTCTTTTCCAAGTGTTTGCAGTGTGGTTATTGATTAGTTTGGACAGAAAGAAAAAAAAGAACATTAAAAAATACATGTAGTATTAGACAATAAAAAAAAAAAAAAAGAAATAACACCACATAACTTAGAATGAGATCACTTCATCAGATGGAAGAAAGCTAAACTGTTGCACAAATCATTCTTCCTATTGGTTCAGGATACAAAAGTACACAGTGGATTTGATATAAGAAATGAAGTATCGTTTAGTTTTGAGTAAGACAAAAAAGAATTTTATATTGCAAAGAAATATATAAAGTTTTTTAAAAAAAATCAGTGAGCAAACAGCTTTCTGAGGTGAACTGTGGATTCTGATATACAATTCCTTTCCTTCATGTTTATAAAAGAAGTGACAGATTTAAGTCATTTCACAGTTTTTTCTTTATCCTGTTCATCGGATTATAGTTCACAAGCCGATAGGTGCTGTTATCAGAGACTAGTTGATTCAGTAGTTCCGATAATAGCAACTCAGCTTGTGAACTATAATCTGACGAACAGGATAAAGAAAAAAACTGTGAAATTATTTAAGTCTGTCACTTCTTAGCAATCAGACACTGTTAAAAAAAAACTTATACCCCATTATACCCATTCTCCCAGAATATATGGTGTTCCCAAGGTACACAAACATATCGTTTGTTATATTTGTGTACCACTTCGGCCGATAGTTGAGGGAATAGACAGCCTCAATTATCACCTAGCCGAGAAATTAGCGTCAACACTCAAAGAGTTGGTAGGTCATTCCCCCTCCTATATAAAGAACACACAACACTTCATAAACAAAATTAAAAACATAACACAACACAAAACGTTGAGTCTTGTTATACAATATTCTGATATGAATGTCGGCTTGTTGAGAGCTCCTGAAAAGATCAGTAGTATTTTATGTTATCATTGGCAATTCTACTAGAATTTTACGTAGTATTGTTTGCTTTTCGTTTCTTAGTGTGTCTATGTGATTTTTGTGTGTTTTCTGTGTTATTTTAATTATTATTTTTAAGATAAGATAGCGTCCATATGGCACCGATTTAAAAAAAAAAAAAAAAGCGGCCAGGTCGCCATGTTTGTTTAAGAGTTTTGATATAAAAGAGTTTATGCAATGTGCTGTCTGTGAGATGTATGCTTTGCGAAGAGCAGTTGGAGTCTGGTTAGATGGTGATAGTGGAGTTAATATGTGCAGAAAGTGTAAGGAAAATGAGGATCTGAAGCGTGTTTCAGGTGGCGAGAGTGATATCATTAAAAAAAGTCAGAAAATAGTGATGTGATAAGGAATTGTGAGGTTGTACCAGATAGGTGTGAGAGCGTTGCTGAAAGTGTAAATGAAGGCAGAAATACAGAACGAATGGATGATTTAAATGATAATGAAAATGGTGAGATAGATGCAAGTAGTGAAATTGCATGGTTGAGCGGAGCGATAAGCAGAGCAAAGTGGCAACTGGAGGGAGCGTATGGAAAAATGTGTACTGAACGTACCAACTAATAAACGCCAAAAGTCTGATACGAAAAATAAGAGAATGTTCATAAACGTAAATAAAATGAAAGAGCGAGTGCTGTACGGAGATTTGTTATTAAGAGGTGTGTTAGTTGAGAGTTTGACGAAATCATACCAACCGGGTGCTAACATAAAGCACATCAGTGAATCTATTCAAGTGCAAAAACAGAAGGTGAAAGAAATGATAATCGTGGCAGGAACAAATGATTTGAAAGAAGACAAAATGGAAATGATAGAGGATGTGAGGAAATTACTTGAGTAGCAAAAGAGAAGAGTGAGAGAGTTAGGATGGTGAGTATTTTGCCGCGGTATGACAGTGAGGTGTTTAGGAGGAGGGCCATAATTGCCAATGACTTTATGCGTGGGTTATGCATGGAGAATGGTGTGGAATTTGTGGATGTGTGGAGTGAGTTCGATGGGCAAAAGGATTTATATAAGATGGATGGGTTACATTTGAATGGATTTGGTGTACGGAGGCTTGAAAAAGTGTTGATGAATGAAGTGGATGGATGTATAGACTCAGAGAAACTAGATTTATTAGGGGGGGGGTATATATACAGACTTTAGGGAGGCAGTTGAGTTTATGAATGAGTATAATATGTTCGAGCGAGTACAAAGGACAACAAATCAGAATGGGATAGTTAGTATAAGGCATCAAAGTAGGGATGGGACTAACGGGCTTCTGCAATTCATGTACACTAATGCCAGGAGCATTAGGAACAAGAAGGAAGAGTTTTTGGCCTTGGTTGGCACTTCCAGGCCACATGGCTGACAGAGGATGATAAAGCTAGTGGGATTGAGTGCGACAGGTATAGCATGTTCAGGAGTGACAGGGAGAAAAAAAAAGGGAGGAGGAGTGTTATTGATGATAGCTGATGTTGCAGCCAAGGAGTATAGAAGTTGAACTGCAGGATAGAGAAAAAGAGCACATTTGAGGTTATCTGGTGTGAGATAGTCTAGCAGAACAAAATATACAATTGGGTGCTGCTATAGACCAGGTAATGGAATAGATGGTGGGGATAGTATGCATAGGCAAATAGAAGAAATGAGTGGAAGGAGGGTAATTATTATGGGTGATTTCAATTATTATTATTATTATTATTCCTGATACCTCCAAGGAGTCCAAAGACTCATCGCGGGAGGACATCTTCAACTGTCTCTACACCTTACCTCTACTACGAATCAACGCCATCTACCGCCCACCTCCAACACCACCACAACTAGTAATTTTTGTCTGTAAATTGCGTGTGTTCTGAAGGGCCGATTTGTATGTATGCGGGATGAAAAACCCGAGTTTCCGGGAGAAAAAACCCTGCTACCACCGTATGAGATCGGCTAACTCACCATCGATTGAAATCAACCAGATAAAGATTCCTCTCGTCTCGACGAGAATCGAACTTAGGCCTGTTCCAATCGAAGGGCGCAATGTACCGTCGTTCTTCCAATTGCGCTACGGAGGCTACATTGACTACATTATGTTAACATTGACTGGAAGGCAGAGAGGGCACACGGGAGGAAGGAATTGGATTTTATGCGGTTATTAAGGGACAACTATCTGCAACAGCATGTAGTGGAAAATACTAGGGGGCAGAGAGTGCTTGACCTAGTAATTGCATCTGAGAATGTGGCTGAAACGAACATGAGCATGTTGCCACCAATTGGTGAGAGTGATCATAAGGTCATGACTTGGGAGGTGGCTAAAGGAGTGGAATTTGCAATTAAGACAGGGTACATATGGAATTACTCAGCTGGTAAGTATGACAAGCTTAGGAGTGTGCTTGGCTCAGTGCCATGGCATGTAAAACTGCAAGGGCTGGATGTTGATAGTGCATGGGAGGTGGTTAAGAAGTGTTTGTAGAAGGCAATGGTTGGCTGTATACCAAGAGTCTGAATAATAAATCAAGTAGGAGTTAAATGGATGAATAACACTATTAATCTTGAGCTGCAAAAAAAGAAACAATTGTGGATGGAATTTAAGGAGAAAGGTGACCAGCAGGTGCAGGAACAGTATAAAGCTCAGGCCAGGAAGGTAACAAGGGTGGTAAGAAAAGCAAAAGCAGATTATGAGAGAAAATTGGCCATGCAGGCTAAAGAGAATCCCAAACATTTTTTGATATGTTGAAAGTAAAAGAAAAAATGTATATGACAGAATGATTTTAAAGAATGCCGATGGTAGGGAGGTAACCGAATCAGTTGATATAGTTGAATTACTGAGCGAGCACTTTGCAAGAGTATATCATCCAGGTGGTGACATTGCAGGAATGAGTGAACCAATGGATTATACGGGAATTGTGGTGAATGAAGTGGAGGTGAATAGTCTATTACAGAACCGCAATGTCAATACATCTGTGGGATTGGATGGTATACCAGCTCATTGTCATACGTGAAGCGGCTAAAGAATTGTCTGTGCCCTTGACCATTTTGTTTAATGCGAGTCTCTGGTCTGAGTTATTCCCAAGGGAGTGGAAAGAGGGGAGAAATAGTTCTACTGCATAAAGGAGCTTTCAAGACTGCTGTTGTAAATTACCGACCGATTAGCATATCAGGAATCATTGTCAAGGTCTTGGAGAAATTTGTCAAGAGAAAAATACAGGATTGGATAGATGAAAATGGGATACGGTAAGGGGGACAACATGGCTTTGTGAAGGGTAGATCATGCCTTAGTAACTTGCTCACATTTTATAATATACAGTGACGGTGGAACTGGATAAGGGTAATGGGTTTACAGTGATTCTACTGGACCTTGCTAAGACCTTTGACAGGATACCACATGGAATTCTAATCAGTAAACTGCAGCATATGGGGATGGATATAGGGTTGGTGAGATGGATAGGAAGGGTGGTTGATGGAGAGAGATCAGAGAGTGGTTTATTCAGGAGTAGAGTCCAAAAGACGGCATGTGACTAGTGGTGTGCCACAAGGATCTGTTCTTGGACCACTGCTGTTTAATTTGTTGATTAATGATATAGGAAAGGATCTGACAGGAACAGTTCATTTGTTTGCAGATGATGCAAAGTTGGGTAGGGCAATAATGAATGCAGATGATGTCAAAATTTTGTAGGATGATTTGGATAGATTGGAGAACTGGGCGAAGGAGAATGGATGTCAATTTAATGTGGCAAAATGTATGGTTATACATTTTGGGGTGAAAAGATTAGCAGCAGTTTGCTACATTGGTGGAACTGTACTCTAGGAAATTGTTGAGGCATGAGATTTAGGAGTGTTGGTGGATAAGGAGTTGAAGTTTAGCGGGCACATTGCAAAAGTCGCCAAATCAGCTCATCAAATCACTTGGTTGCTGAAGAATACATTGACAAGCAGAGACAAACAAGTTATTGTTCCTCTGTATCGACCCTTGATAAGACCCCCACTAGACTACTTCGCCCAGATATGGGTGCCAGGGTTTCTTCTTGATGGGGAGGACGTTGAGAGGATCCAGAGGCGAGTGACCAAGATGATAGCAGGTCTATGGAATGAACCTTATGAGAACAGGTTGCAAAAATTGGTTGATAGGCAGAGGAGAGGAGATATGATTGAGACATTCAAATTACTGAAGTGTTTCTATAAAATTAATTCAGAAGATATTTTTGAGAACAGGGCTGGTTTTGGGAGGACTAGGGGACATCCATGGAAGCTGGGCAAAAGTGTGGTTAGTAAGGGTGTTAGAACTGGGTTCTTTACTTTTAGAGTGGTGAATGAGTGGAATGGGCTCCCAGAGTCTGTGGTGGATGCTGTGACAGTGAATGAGTTTAAGGCGAGGTATGATAGATACTGCATGAATGTCGAATAGTTGTGATGAACATGATTTGGGTCCTCTCGATGAGCCTAAGGACTCCCTGAAGTTGCCCGTAATAATAATAACACTCAGCAAAGATGATTTATTAGTCGGTTTTGACGTTTCCGCCCTTTTCACAAATGTCCCAATCAGTGACACAATTCTCTTACAGAACAAATTTCCACCCAATATTATGGCTCTCTTTGTCCATGTACTACATTCTGGTATTTTTTTTTAAAATTTTATTTCTATTTATTATTTATTAATTTTTTTCCTTTTTTGTAAACATGTTGCCCTCTAGTTTAATTTAATTTTGTAACCTAATATAGCCAAGTTGTTACCTGCTCCGCAACCATATGCCTGGGAAAGGAATGTCCAGCGTTCGATTCCCGTCGCTGACGTGAGGAACTCAGGATCTTTTTCAGACATAGCTAAGTTAGCCGGTCTTGGGCATGGACTGCAGGGTTTTTCTCCCCAGTTTATCTGAGGTTTTTCCTCCTGCAAACCAGCCCCATGAACATGCGCTTCTATAGACGTAGGATACTGCTAGGAATAAGGAGTAACCAACCTATTCCGTTGGATTTTGGTTCCGAATGCCTACACTATAAAAGGTGTAGGTCTACGCGTGAGCTTAAATCAGAAAAAAACCTAATAGATAATATAATAATAATTAGGACTCTAGCATTCATGTAGTAAGGTTTTTTTTTTCACCAGAGGTCAGGCCAATAGTTGTAATGGTTGGTCAATAACATTATCATGTGATGTAGATCGTAATGCAGCTTGTTTCTTTATATATATGTGTGTGTGTGTGTGTGTGTATGTTACCGCTAAAGTGCAGAAATCAGTTATTCTACAGATTATCTAGGTATTGTGCAGATTAACTAGGATGATCCATTAAAGTGCCAAAAATTGTTTCATTTCTCACATTACCTACTAGGCACTCGTTAAAGTGAAAATAAGATCTTTGCCGGAACAACAGCAACGTTTCTGTACGCTTAAATTAACATAATATTATTTATTTATTTTTCAATATCTAAAGAATCAAGTTAATACAATCAATCAACAAATTAGTTGATAGAGTCAATCATCAATCAATTAAAAAACTATAATGCAAAGAATCAAATGGTTTAAAATATTATTACAATTAAGGAAATGAATTTGCAAAACATATGACACTGGCGAAACCAAACTAAAAGTGGAGGGAGAAGGGGGAAGGAGTAGGGAAAGGAAATGAGAGAAACAAACTTTTGAACTTTAATGATAGGGAAGCCGCTAATGTGCACATTACCTAGGTAAAATGTGGAAAACTCTTGATTCTGCACGTTAACGGAGCAAATCGGTTAATCTGCAGATTAGCTAGGTAATGTACACATTAACGGCTTTCGAGCTTTAGCGGTAACATATAGACGGTCCAGATAGACCTTAATGTGAAGGTCGAAACGTCAAGTGTTTATTTTGGTTTGTATTAAACTAAAGTTTTATTCTAACATGGTAGGTTCCATAATTTTCATGATGTATTCTGATATATAATTATCGAATTAAAAAATGGAAGGCTATTTGAAATTAACTAACTTTTTGAAATTAACTTTTTTTTTTTTTTTTTCCCACCAGAGGTCAGGCCAACAATTGTGGTAGCGGTTAGTCAGTGTCTTTAACGAACCAGTATGATTGTAGTATAGCTTGTTTCCTGTGTATATTTGTACGCTCCAGAAGATGACCTTGACATAAAGGTCGAAACGTCGAATTGTAAAATTTTAGTAATAGTAAACTAAAGTTTTTATTCAAACACGGTAGTTGTCTCCATAATTTCCAAAAATGCATGAAATTAACTAACATTATTCACAGGATACCTATCATATTTTTCTTTAAATTTCTTCACCATTGGGGCATTCACAACTACTTCTGATGATCCATTCCAATCATTCACCACTCTCCAAGCAAAGAATCTAGTCCACACACACACACCCTTACTAACTACATGCTTACATTTGGGGGTGATCCCTTTGTTCTCTCCCTACTCCTCATGCAATGAAAAATTTCTTTCATGCGAATCTTCTAGAATCCCTTTAGTAGCTTATAAGTTTCTATCATGTCCCCTTTTCTCAATCTGTGAACTCAGTTCTGCAACCTACACAACTTCATTCTATCCTCATAGGGAGCTTTCCATAGATTGTCACAGATAGCTTAGTTAATCATTTTGGAATCGTCTCCACCAACTCCTGATATCCAAGAAACCCAGGTGACCAATTCTGTGCACATTAGTAAAGATATGTCCAAATTATAGCCTTATAATGAGGGACAGTAACGTGCTGATTTTTATTTGTCAGTGTATTCAACATCCAACTAATTCTTTGAGCTATTTTGCCAGTTCTTGCAATATATCCTCTCAACTTCAGATTTGTATACACACACCCCATATCTCTAGCCTTGGCAGTTTTCTTTCATCCAGTACCATCAGTATAATACAAATGAGTAGAAAGGCTTATGATCTGACAGTATATGTTGACATAATAATTGTTAGTACATTTAATGGTATAATTGTGTGAACTAAGAAAATACGATACACAGTATGTAATCTTTTCATTCTGAAGTGTATTACTTATATTTTGTGAAATTAAATTGACAGCCATTTTCCTTTGTCCACACTATCCATTTATTTAAATCATCTTGCAGTATGTTTGGTTACCGTTGTTAACTATTGACTCCTCAGTTTTGCATTGTTAGCAAACAGCTGATTACCCCTTACATCTTTTGCTCCATTGATGTTCAAATTAGAATAGTGATCCTAGTACAGAGCCCTAAGCCACTTCAGTTGTCCTCATTTGCCTTGATTCCACTCCACTGCATATGATCCTTTCTGTCAGCTCCATCCATGCTACCAGCCTCATATCCATTCCCAATTTTCTTCATCTTACGTAATAGTTTTTTTCATCTGGTGTTCTCTTAATTGCAAAGTCCAGCAGTATTGTGGTGTAGCCATTTCCTTTATCCAGTTCTACTGTCACCTTATAAAATGTGAATGAATTGCTAAGGCAGGACATCTTTTACAAAGCAATGCTCCCCTTCCCCCATAGAGTATCAAATTCTTATCTGCCTCTTCATGAAATTTATCTTCAACCAACCTTTTCAATACTTTAACCATCACTCCAGAGATATCAATTGGTTTATAATATGCTACTTTTCTATTGGAGGCCATCTTTATGTAATGGAACTATAGTTCACCCACAGTTTGTAGGTCTCTGCTTGGCATCTTACCAAGAATAGTTGATTCATGCTGAAGGGGAGAAAGAATGAAGGACGTATGAATTGGTCGCTAACATGCAAAATCACATGCTTTATAGGTAATTTTCCAACTGTTATACAAGCGGCATAGTTAACTATAATGATCATAAAAGAGAAGTTAATTTTCTGACGTGTAATAATAAACAACTCATCCCATAATATGGACTGATTACCCTATTATCGGAATGGATTCTCCTCCTGTTGACATGCACAGAAGTGTCGAAAGGTCTCAAATCTATGGGTGTACTATATCTTATTCTCTCTCTCTACTCCCTTGGAAGCATACGAGCTGACATACCATCCAGTCCCGCTGCTGTATTGATATTTTTCAGCATATTGAGTATCTCCAGTTCATCTAACTCAGTTCCATTGAAAAAAAAATTAATCCAATCTACATCACAATGCATATCTAGTAATTGATAGTAATTGGTACAAGCAGCAACACAACCTCGAAAGCTGAACAAACGAACAATACTGCAAACAACTGAATAACTGAGCACCCAGAGTATGCGCTTTTGAACAAAACAGTGTATGAACATTTCTTTGACACATCTAATATTTGAAAAACATGTAGGTATATAGTGATGTAAAAGCACCAAATAAAATTACCAACATCAAGATTATCGATTAGTGATAGAATTAAAATATCTAATACACATTCGATTCAAATTGTCATTTTATTTTTTCGCTCGTAAAAATCAAAACCCACAGGCGGGCGCACAAAATCGCACCACAGTCTGCATGCAGCCTGCAGGCAGTGCTTTGGACAGCCCTGACCTAGATGATAAATCTAAGATAACAGATTTATTTGAAGGAAAATTCTTCTTCTTCCTTTTGGTTCTGTCCAATGCTGGATGAAGGTCTTCCCCATGGTTTTCTGCCGCTTCCATCCATCTCACTCCTGCAACTTGTTCCAGTTCATCCCTCCACCTTCTTTGTGGTCTTGCTCCATCCATTGGTCTCCACTCTGTTGTTTTTCTAGTCTATCTTCCATCATTGCACCTGGCAATATGCCTAGACCATCTCCACTTAGCCTGTTGAATGTATTTTACAATATCCATGACACCTGTTTGAGATCTTATCCAGGTATTTGTCTTCCTATCTCTTAATGTTATTTTTGGCATACTTCTCTCTACGCGATATTGTGTTGTTCTCAGCTTTTTGTTTAGCGCTTCTGTTGAAGTCCATGTTTATCTCCCATATGTTAGGACAGGATGTATGCACTTGTTGAAAGCTTTCCTTTTTAGACTCATAGGGATATCACTTCTGAATATCTCTCTCATTTTTCCATAATGAGAGACGTATTCAGATTTTTCCATCCAAGGTGAATTCTTTGTTCAATCTCTTTTCTTTGACAATCCTTAAAGGATAACAATTGGCCCAAATATACATATGAGCTAACTTGTTGTATTTCATGGTTTTCAACTTTGACAGTTCTTTGGTTTATGCATTTATTCATCATTATTATTTGTTTTTTTCTCTATTTATTTTTAATCCAATTAATCTGGTGGCTTCATTTAGCTGATTTAGCCTTTCTTTCAGATCTTCAAGATTATCTGCTATTAGGACATCATCATCTGCAAATTTCAGATGGTGCAGCCTTCTCCATTTATGTTTATTTCTTTTGTTTCCCAATCAAGGCTTCTAAAGACTTCTTCTAATGCAGCTCTAAATAGTTTGGGAGATATAGTATCACCTTTTAATAATTTAATTACAGAAGTTGCATTATTGTAAATATGTTTTAGTGTTTCAATATATGGTTTCTGGGTTTCAAGAGTGTTGCAGATGTTTTAACTGAATCAAATGCTTTTTTGTAGTCTATATAGGCCAGATATAAGGGTTTATTGATTTTTCAATGAGTGTCTTAATGTGTGAATATAGTCCGTATTGTAATTCTTCCTAAATCCAGCTTGTTCACATGATTGCATTCCCTCAAAGTATAGATTTTATTCTATTATTTATAATTTTTGTGAAGACTATATGTATTATGGTGGGGAGGTAGGCTTATAGGTCTGTAGTTTTTAATTTCTTCCTTATTGCCCTTTTTAAAAATTAATATTAGAAGTGAATTGTTCCAATTTTTTGGAATTTTTCTATGTTTTAGGTATTTATTAAAGAGTTTAGTCAGCTGTTTGATGACAGGGCTTCCTTCCAGTTTTAAGAAGTCTACCATAATTCCATCTTCTCCTGGGGCTTTTCAATTTTTCATATTCTGTAGTACCATTTCCACTTCCATATCATTGCATCCTGTACATCTCTTGAGGGTACTTTACATTTATTTGATGATGATTATGAGAAAAGTGTCTAAGTTCTAAATTGTCGCTGGCATTAGGAGAGTGATAAGACAGAAATGCATTTCATAGAATGAAGTTGTGTGTGTTTGGGAGAGAGAGTTTTAGTCAAAGAAGATAAATAGGAAGAGAGAGAAACTCTGTGATATGGCATTTTTTTTTTGATTGGTGTGTTTGAATTCAGACTGTGTAATTGAAAATTGATCTTCTTTGTCTCTCCTCACCATCCCATTTCACTTGGGATCAGCTCTCCTAGTCTATAATCACCATGATATTCTGTCCTGGGTTGTCGATATAGCTGGGAAATTAGGAGGTCTTTTTTTAATTTTTACCATCAAGATAGTGTCCAGTTATTTCTCAGTAATAGATCTAACTTTAAACTCCCACAGATGTGTTCATTATGCACTTTATCTGGCATAGTAACTCCTCTGGCCCATCTTAGTGATGTGTAGTTTCTGTTCTTGTTGTTTCTTAAGAGGCCAACATTTTGTGCTGTATATAATGGCTGGTCATACTGCTGTGCTATATATCTTCCCTTATATTTGCACTGGCATGTCACATAATACTCCATATAATGCTCTCCATTTCATCCAGCCAATGTTTGTGTAGCATTCCATATGTGCAGTAATAGTCTAAAGTCTTGATTTCCAGTTCTTCACTGCTTCCTGCTGGGCCTCACTGCTTCCTGCTGGGCCTCTCACTTTGATTGTGACATTCCGATACATGTCTTTCACTTGGTTAATATAATATTCTGAAACCTTCTGTGATCCCAATGCATGTCATATTAAGTTTCCATGGAACCCAATCAAAGGCCTCTTTGAGCCTTTAATAAATACTAGGTGCAGTCTTTTGGTTATCTTTGTGCCTTTTTAGTAAATTTCTGATTAAATGTATTGGCATCAATTGAGGATTCCCCTGAGATGAACCACACTGATTTTCAGTCACATTTGTTAATGCCTGAAACCTCTGATTAAGCACTTGCTCCCATATTTTGAATGTATGAGATTCTTTTTTCCAAGGATCCTGTTGAACCTTTTCCACAATTCAGCTGAGATATTAACAGTTTTTGTTGCTTTGTTATTTGCTTTCAATTGCTTTCTTTACTTCTGATTTATCATTTTCTCTCTTTATGCCACAGACCTTCTGTAGTTGATAGGCCAGGCAGAACTTTGCTAAGATGGGTTTAATTTAACAAGTGATGGTAATACTCTTCCATCTCTGTCTTATGTCAGCAGTAATACCCCTCCCCCCATTCATTCTTTATATATTTGACTGCCTTGATGTGTTTTGAACTACTATGTCTTCGTTTTGTGATCTTGAAGATTTCCTTATCATTTTTGGCCCATTTGAGTTCTACATAAAAATCATCTACACTGCTAGATTTTGCTTGTGCCACAGTTCTTCTTGCATTCTTCTCTGCTGCCTGATATCCAATGCAGTCTTCTTCAGCTTTAGTTTACTGCCATTATTTGAAAATGAAATTTGTCCTTTTTCCTCATTGTCTTTAATAGGCTCCCTTTGATATGCCTAAATGGTGTGTAGCCTGTTTGGTGATGTATCATTGGAGGCCATGCCATATTTTATTATTCACCAAGCCTTTAAATCCCTCTCAAATGCAGATAATTCACAAGATCTTTATACATTTCAAATTTATGCTAAAAAAAAAAAAGAGAGAGATTTTCCATAGCTTTGAGCCATCACTGGGTTCGCCTTCAGAAGCTCTGTTACCAACAGTCTGTGTTGCATGGTGAGCTGTTCTTCTACCAGTTTTATTTTGCAGATCCATCAAGATCTTTGAAGATCTTGATGGACAGTTGGTATTAATAATTACTAAATCATACATTGATGCAAAGTGCAGTATACCTTCACCCTGTGGGTTAATTAATAGACCCATAACCTTGGTTATCACAAACCTTTTGGTAGGTTTCACTCATGCTATTTTATTTACTTATTTTTTTATGTTGCATCTCTCTCACAGAAGATCGGTCTTTAGCTAAAGGTGTTGAGTAATCTATAGACTGTTCTGGTGACCATGCATGATATTTTTTCAAACCTCCCCAGGAAACTGGTTGATCTCACATTAGGTAGTGAAAGTCATGCAACCAGCTAAAGACATTCAGATACATCATGTGACCTGTTATGTGTACATGCTATTAATTGTCTGACCATACCAATCTATTTTATGTGTATATAGTATGTTTATAGTAGCCTAATTATCAATATTTCATGTATAAAATCTGTATTTTATATGTATTTTTAAATATATAGAGCATCTAAAAATTAAATTTTATAGAATTTCATAAAAAAAAGCAATAAAAATAGATTCAGAAAAATTCATCATCTGAAATAACCTTAGTTCAGTTTATTTTAAATAATGAACAGCTTATCACCAATTAAAAAAAATGGGTACAAAGCATGGTGCCTTTATTTAATACCTGTTCAGGTTTAAAGTGATCTCAAGAATGTATGCTTAAGTTTCTTAGAATTTTTCTTCTTATACATGAACTTATTTAATTTGTGATGATAAATTGTTTTTTGTCATTAACAGGATGATGATTTGGAGGAGGGAGAGGTTAAAGATACTTCTAATAGGAAAGCTCAACCTCGGCCCATCTGCCGCTTTTTTAGTAGAGGCCAATGCACTTGGGGAACTTCTTGTCGGTTTATACATCCTGGTTTCAATGACAAAGGAAATTACAACATGTTTGCTCCTTCAAGGTTACCACCAATTGGTCCTGGCAGTGTCATGACTGGACACCCTGGTATTGGACCCGTTCCAGGTCCATTGGGAGGACGACCCATTCCAGGTCCCATGGTAAGATGTCATTATTACCAAGGATTATGCATTTCTATCAAATTTTTCTCTAACTTTTTAATTTAATTCTTTTTTGATTAGGAAGTAAAGAGGAAAAAGAAAGATTTACTATGTGTGCAGTTAATCTGACTGCATTTTCCTAGAATTAAAGTTATAAAAAAATTGAAACAAATAGTCTTTCTATGAAACAAATCATAGAAAGACTATACATATGGAAAACAAATCTCATGAAAATTGCAAAATATTCAGAAAAGTAACAAGTATAATATGGAAAGCTAAATAGGAGTATGAAAAGAAATTGGCAATGCACACTAAAGGCAATTCAAAATAATTTTATCATTATGCCTCAAGTAAAAGAAATTATGAATTGTGAAGAATAACTTTATTGAATGAAGATGGTACTCAAATGTCAGAAGCTAATGAGGTTGTCCAGTTAATGAGTGCTTATTTTGTTAAGATATATCAACCAAATGTATGTAACATGGTTCACAGTGCTACTACTACATTGGATGAACAGTTAGAAGTGAATGAGAATGAGGTTGAAGAAATGTTGCATAACCTGGATAAGAATTCAGCAATAGAGACTGATGGGATATCAGCATATGCTAAAGGCATGTTCAGCCGAATTGATTATCTTTGACATGTTTATGTAACTTGAATCTCGGCTCAGGAAATATACCACAAGAATGGAAGGAATGTATGATAGTTTCATTGTACTGGGGTGGTGCAAAAACTGTTGTGTCTAACTACTGACCTGTCCATATCTCTGATGGTGAAGGTTATAGAGAAGTTGGTAAGAACTTGCATACAGAAATGGGTAGACAGACATGCTATACTCTGCAAGGAACAGCATGGCTTAATAATGGAAGGTCAAGTTTTAGCAATTTATTCACATTTTTTATAGCAATGTTACAGCCAAATTAGATTAAAGAAATGGATGTACTGTGATACTCTTGGATTCTGCTGAGGCATTTGAAATATTTTTCTTCTAAAAACTGTCATCAGAATATGGAGGCTTTCTATGATGCTAATATTGGAGTCATTGTTTCAGGGTGTTAAGTTCTGCAAATCTGTTAAAAAAAAAAAAAAAAAAAAAAAAAAAAAAACGTATGACTAGGTGCCAAGAGGAAAGCTTTTCAAATGCTACAATTATGTGTGGTAAAGAGCATTACATAGCCTATCTTTAAGATGTAAGAAGGGGGATACATACAGGATGATGTTTGATTGTTTGATATAACAAGTGTAAGCCTGGGCACACGCTGTCATGAACGAAAATAATATATTTATTTACTTATTTGCTGATATGTCGCTAATTTTATACCTAACATCTTCAGAGCACAAACAGCTTGTCATAGTATGCAAACTGCAATAGTTAAGTTTATAGTGGGAACAGTTAAAATTAACAAACAAAGAACTAAAGTCTAATTTGTGCTATCTCTTCGATAAAAGAGATGTTAACAAGGATTAATTAGATTTTAAACTGAGTGTTTCTCAGATTTTTAGTAAATTGATACAGCCATACTTGTTGAGATGTAGGGAATGTTTTAAAGCTGATTAGTCCTGCTGGCTTGTAATGATTTAAGCCACACACACACACAGTCATGCTCAAACCACTGGTTTAGATGTGTTAATCTAGTTAATGTGTTTGCTATTTGGCCATGTGGCCTAGATATATTAGATACATTTTTAGTGCACTTAATATGAGGTGCGTCAGAAGGTAAGGTCCATTCAGAATTTACTGCCAAATAAGATATTGAAGAGGGGGGGGGGTCATGCATGCATGGTAGCATAAAGTGGCTTTGGCTAGCTGTTGACCATTTCATTTTCGTTCCACTATTGAATAATTTCAATAGTGTAAGGTTTATGGCCTAACGTAATGAGTGACAGTAAGGTTAGGGAGTGGTATCATTTCCACCAAATCCTTTGTCACCACTTGGTCATCCACCGTGCTCTTCATCTTGAATGCTGTTGTGCCCCTTTAAACAAATGATACTATCACCTAACCTTACTCACTCGTTACATTAAGCTGATAAACCTTACACAGTCATCAGTGAATTTCTGCAGCAGCATTGTTTTCTGAGCACAAAAACCTATCACACCAAGAAACTCACAACTGCTGGGATTTTTTTTATCACAGCACTCATTATAAATTATTCATAGAAGACAACAAACAATAATGGAATGAAAGTAAAATGGTCAACAACTAGCTGGCGAGCCACTCTGTGCTACCACACATGTATAATCCCTCTCCCATATCTTATTTGATAGTAAATTCTAAACATATCTTACTTTCTGGATGCACTTCGTAGTTAACTGTAGGACATTTTAGTTAAATCTTTACAACTTGTGCAATTGTAAAATGTGTGTGTGTGTGAGAGAGAGAGATAGTTCTATGCACTGAAGGTGGTATCAGATTTCTATACTGAAATCTAGACGAGCACACACACAGAGAGAGAGAGAGATAGTTCCTAGATATGTTTATTTCTATGATAATTCTCTTTTTATCTTAAAAATCAATCTTAATTTTCCACAATAATTAACTCTAGTCTTCATGTTTCCATATATAAACAAGGAAAACATTTTTAATATTATTATTAAGATACATCAAAAATAAATATATAATATTCTGAAACTTTAACAACAGAAACTCTTCTCAAGATCAGAAAAAAATTAAATCACATTTTATCTGGGCACAAACATGCTGGTTGAAAGGACATCAATTTCTCTTAAATTCAGAAATGAAAGTAAGAAACAATTACCAGATAAAGAGCCATAAGGCTTCACTTCATGTAATTTATATAGAAATAGGGAATTAAAGATTCCACCTGATTTCAAAGCTTGAACAGCTTATGAGAACAATTTTCTGACATCAGATTGCTTTGATATTGAATGACAGTTTTTGCTCTCTTAAGGTTTCTATATGGTCTCTAAAGAAGACCAACTAGTTTGAAATAGCTTTCAGGATAATACTAAGGCAACTCTAATGTCAAGGATTGAATTATAAACTGTTTGGTCAAAATTTTGAAACTTTGTTTTGAAAATTTTGAAAGTTTCTACATATATTCTGCTTTAAAATCAGGTTGGATTTTTAATATTCCTTATTTCTATATAATTGAAAGAAGCAGTTTCTTTAAATCCCCAGTAGAAAAAATACTTTTCTTGGAAAATATTGATAACTATATTTTCTATTTACAGTTAGAGATACAAGAGTTCAGACTTTGATAATAAAATCCTCAGGCCTCCATAAAATATCTCTTACAAAAGTAATTGAAAATGTTCCTTCTTCCTGCCATGTCTTTCTGTATTCACAACTTTTTTTCTTCTCATATAAAGATTTTTCTCATACAAAGAGATGCTTAAGGGTCAAAGCTGTCTAACTGAGAGGAGAACTCTACATAGCCTTTAAAGGAATGTGGAGAAAGATGTTGGAATTTTTTTTCACTTAGTTAGACTACAACTTATGTATTTAGTTGAATCCTTTATCCAAGTGTAAGCAAACAAAGTTTGCACCTTGAGGTATCTTCAGGAATTGGGGCAACTCGTGGCAAAGGTGGACTAAGTTCTCATCACTTTCCTTCGTATCTCATAATGCAAAGCACGTCTCCTTGCGACATGTATAATGCTATGCATTCTAGGGAGGGTCACTATCCAGACTGGTTTCGACCTTTGGAACGTGATGTGAACTTAGTCCACCTTTGAATTTTATGAAGGGTAGTTCATGACTCAGTAACTTGCTCACATATTATAATACAGTGACAGCTAAGTTGCTTAAAAGGTTATGAGTTTACATGTGATACTGCCAGACTTTGCAAAGTCCTCTGACAGGATACCACATGGAACTCTAATTAGTAAACTGCAGCAGATGGGAATGGATATAAGGTTGGTGAGATGGATTGGAGGGCAGTTGGAGAGATATCAGAGAATTGCTTATTCAGGAGTAGAGTCCAAAAGAAGACCTGTGACTAGTGCCATGCTGCAGGGTTCTGTTCTAGGACTGCTACTATTTAATTTGTACATTAATAATATAGGAAAGGATCTGAGATGAACTGTTCAGTTATTTGCCGATGATGCAAAGTTGGGTAGAGCAATAGATAATACAGATGATATCAAAATTTTGCAGGATGATTTGGCAAACTGGGCAAAGGAGAATGGATGTCAGTTTAATGTAGCAAAATGTAAGGTTATGCATTTGGGCTGAAAAGATTATCAGCTGTATACCACATTGGTGGAACTGTACTCCAGGAAATTGATGAAGCCCAAGAGAGTGTTAGTGGATAGGGAGTTAATGTTTAGGGACACTTAGCAAAAATGGCTAAAGCAGCTCATAAGATTATTTGGTTACTGAAAAATACTTGATGAGCAGAGACAAGCAGGTTATTGTTTGTCTTTATTGGGCCTTGATAAGAGATCCCATCTTGACTACTGATCAGATCTGGGTACCAGAGTTTCTTGGTGATTAGGAGGAGGTGGAGAGGATCCAGAGGCGAGTGGCCAAGATGTTAGCAGGTCTATGGAATGAAACTTGATAGGTTGAAGATTTGTGGGTTACAAAAACTTGTTGATAGATGGAAAAGGGGTGATATTATTGAGGCATACAAATTACTGAGGGGTTTTATAATATTAATTCGAAGGAAATTTTTCAGAACAGGTGTGGGAGAACTAGGGGGCCATCCATGTAAACTGGGTAAGAGTGTAGGTAGGTAGCTAGGATGTTAGAACCATGTTTTTTGCTTGGAGAGTAGTGAATGAGTAGATTAGTTGCCAGAGTCTGTTTTGGGTACCATAACTGAATGAGCCAAGTATGAGAGATACTGCACAAATGTTGGATAGTTCCTAACATGATGTTTAGGGCCTCCCTCGATGAGTCTAATATCTCCTTGGAGTAACCCATAATAATAATAAGGCAGAATACCAGCAAGATGATAACGTTTATTTAATTAACAATGTCACGTTGCATCCTAATTGCAGGATTTCTGTAGATGTAAACATGAAAACTAGTAGACAAAACAGTAAAAACCACTTTTTGTGTGTCATCTGAAGAGGGCACTTGTGATGACAAAACTGATGCTTGACTACTATGGAATTCAGTATCTCGCACGTGTTACTCAGTACATTGTTCAATTAACTTTTATGTTGTCCATGGTAAGATGACTTCAATCTCACCATAGCCAATAAACAGTGTGAGCTATGTAAAGGTTTTGTGGTTCGAGTATTGATCTGGATAAAGGGGTAAATATTATTTTGATTTTATGTTCTTTTAGCATTTTTGCTAGTTTTATGGAAATAGAATTATTATATGGAAGTAAGCCATCAACAAACACTTTTTATGTTTGTTGCAGGCTTTTTATGTATATAATATTTTTTATTGACAGCTCTTTCAAAATCCAAAGTTTATAAATTCATCTTTTCAGTTTTAACTTTTTTTCTCATCATCATCAAATTCCTGCCATTTACACTCAAGGGGTGTACAGGATATGATAGTACTACACGAAAAAAATTACATCATTACTAACTTCCTATCTACAATTTTCCTCCAAATCAGTCTGTTACTTGTCAAGACTGCGACATTATCAGATCTTATATTTCTATCGTCTAAGGCATCTTGTACCGTATCAATCCACCTATATCTTGGTCTTCCTCTGGGTCGTTTTGCTGCCAACGTGGCATAGAACACTTGTTTTGCTAATCTTTCTTCGCCCATTCTGTTTAAGTGACCATACCACCTGAGATTAGCTCTACTAATACATTCCTGGATGCTGAGAATGTCAAGTTCTTTCCTAATATCCTCGTTTTTAATATGATACTGCCATCGATGCCATCTGTTCACGCCTATAATCTTTGTCAGGACTCTCATATCATGAGAGTCCTGACAAAGATTATAGGCGTGAACACTTAGCTCTCAGATCCATAAGTTAAAACTGGTTTGAACACCGTCTTGTATAGCTAATTTAGTGTTCCGACTAATTTCTCTCTTATTCCATATGAATTTATTCAATTGACTTCCCACCATACCAGCTTTGCTGATTCTGTTGTCTGTTTCTATATTTAATTTACCATCTTCACTAAAAATCATGCCAAAGTAACTGAAATGTTTTACTTGTTCCACAGGTTCTCCATTCACAACATAGTTGACATTTTCAATGATTCTGCCTATTTTCATTGTCTTTGTCTTTTTATTGCTGACCTTCATACCATATCTATTACAACAGTTATTCAATTTAGTCAGAGAATCTTGCAGACTTGTAGCGGATTTATTTAGAAGTATAACATCATCCGCATAAAGCAAAGAGCTGACATCAACATCTCCAATTTTGATATCATGTTTAATACCACTTTCCTTCATAATGCGATCCATATAGATAATGAATAACAGAGGGGAAAATGTACATCCTTGTCTCACACCAGATTTAACATTAAACCATCTTCCTATACTTCCTTCAATGCTAACTGCTGACTTACAACTCAAATAAAGACTAAGTATTGCTTGATATAATGCCCCATTGAGACCATATAACTGTAGCGTATTGAATAGCTTCTCTCTTGGCATCTTTTTATAAGCCTTTTCCAAATCGACAAAACAAACAGATCTTTGTTATATTCCCATGTTTTCTCAACTATTTGTCGTAAAGTGAAAATCTGATTCTGACAGCCTCTATTTGGCCTGAATGCAGCTCGTTCTTCACCCAGCTTTTCTTCCACACTCAATCGTTTCTCAAGTATACTTGCATAGATCTTGCCAGGAAAACACTCAGTAGGGAAATACCTCTGTAATTATCACATTCAGTTTTATTTCCCTTTTTATATATGGGTACTATGAGAACTCTACTCCAATCATAGGGAATTCGTCCCTTTGTCCAGGCTTTCTGAACTATGCAGTGCTGGCACTGTAAGACTTTTATACCACCATACTTAAGCATTTCTGGTCGAATATCATCTACTCCTGCTGCCTTTCCACATTTTAAGCCTTTGATGGCTTTTTCTACTTCAAGTATGAATATGTATTCCTGACTGCATGCCTGGTCAGTGTTTTTTTACCACTGTGCTGTCATCACTGCTTGTTTCATTTAGCAGTTTTTCAAAGTAATTACTCCATTCTTCAAGGATATCTTTTTCTTCCGATTTGATGTCACCTTTATCATCTCTAACTCCTTTCACAGCACTCTTTCCTCCATTCCTAAGCTTCTTCATCAACCTCCAGAATCTTTTGCCACCTTCTTGATATTTATTTTCTGTATTCTTGCCAAAGTCCTCCCATGACCTTTGTTTAGCTAGTTTTACACAGTGTTTAGCATTCTTGCATTTGTCTCTGTATTTTCTAAGAGCACAAGCTGACTTATTTGCCAGGAACTTTTGATATGCTTTCTTCTTTTCCTTCACTGCCTCTTTAACTTCCTGTGTCCACCATGGAGTTCTGATTTTTCTATCCTTGCAGACAACCTCACCACATGCCTCTCTGGCTGAATCAATCAGGGTTTTCTTCAAGGCTTGCCACTGAATCTCCAAGGATTGATTCCTGTTCTCAAATTCTTTCATTTTTTCTTCAATAATCTTTGTGTATTTTAGTATACAGTTTACATCTGAGAGCTGCTCAACTTTGATTTGCTTTAAAACTTTCTTACATGTTATTCTTTTCAATATGAAATTGAATTTTATCCTGCTCCAGACTAAATGTGATCACTTCCAATTTCAAGTCCTCTGTACACTCTGGTGTCCTGCACCAGGGAGAAAACATCACTATCAACAATAACATAGTCAATGAGACTTTTCTTATTCCTTGCCTCTTCTCTCCATCTGAATTTGTGCACATTTTTATGTTGGAACATGGTGTTAGTAATAACCAGTCCATGTCCTGAGCAGAAATCCAACAGATATTTGCCATTATTATTAGCTTTGCTCTTTTCTCCAAATTTTCCCAAAATATTTTTGTATGTCTCACAATCATTTCCTACTCTACTATTTAGATCCACAACAAGGACCAACTTTTCCTTTTTCATTGTGTCAGTTGCTTTTTCTAAAGCATCAAAAGATTCCTCCACTTCTACCTTAGTAGAACCTTCTGTGGGACCATAGGCACAAATAAGTCTCATTGTCCAGTTCCCCGTTCTCATATTTGTCCACATTACTCTACTTGAGAATGACTGCCATTCAAGAGCCTCGTATTTCGTGTTGAATACTATGGCTACTCCTTCTTTTCCTTGATTGTCATTGCCTGAATATAACATTTTGTATTTATTGCTCAGAAAGATCTCACCAGTTTTTGTCTTTTTTGTTTCAGTCACCCCTATTATGTCGATCTGGTACTTATCTAATTCCTCAGCTAGCTCCATTTCTTTGCCATTCAGGCTTCTTATGTTGATAGTACTGATCTCTGGTGATGTTGAGTTGGGGTGTGTTTTCAGATTTGTTCCACTAGCTGACTTTTCGCCCTGGTTCCCTGGCAAAAACAATGTGAGCGTTGTTTAACCGGGCAACGCCCCAGCCGGCGTGAAATTTTGTCATGTTGTACCATCATTGTTTATTTTGGTTTAACCAATAAGAATACAATTTGTTCGGCTAAATCCCAAATAGCCAGCCCATCCTCGTTCATTCAGTATCCAAGTAGATACCCAACAGGGTGCACCATGAGAAGGTGAGGATTGGACATTAGGTCAGAAGCCTTGGTCGGTTCTCTGCATTCCTTTAAAGGCTATGTGGAGGTCTCCTCTCAGTTATACAGCTTTGATCCTTAAGCATTCCTATTTCTCATTGGTTTTGAAATTCTTGTCTATCTTTTTTATTTTCTAAATTTATTGCTATCTTGTACCCACCACTTTAAATTGCATACTATCTCGGGACCAGTCAAGTCTATAGTCATGTTTTCATCTTTCTTACCTTCAAGACACAGGTATGTTAATTAATATCCTTCTTTTTAAACCTAATGAAATTCGACTGTTTAAGTCTAGTAATTAAAAAAGGATCTACTTTTTGCTAAAGATTGCTTAGCTTTTTGTTTCATATTAAATATTTATATTTTGAATTTTCTATCACTAGTGTTTATTTTTTTCATTTGAATAGTTTCTTGAACGTCTTCGGTTTTCATGTCACCTGTATCATGTATGATTCATTTTACACATTTATTTCTCCATGCATAAGTTTCTTTCTATGCAATGAAAGGCCCACTCCTAGATAAGAAAGAAGTCAACCAGAATACCAAAATGGCAGTGCACTGTTCAGTGTTTCTACCAACATTAACATACAGTTGTGAGTCATGGTGTTTATCAACAGGAAACACAAATAAACTACAAACAATTGAAATGAAATATCTTAGGAAAGTGGCACAAAAAACAAGACTAGACCAAATAAGAAATCAAACTATAAGAGACGGCCTTCAAGTTGCACCTCTGAACCAATTCATAACACAAGCCCAAATGAGGTGGTTTGGACATCTTAATCGAATGGAAGAAGGAAGAATAGCAAAAACTGTGTATGAAACCAGAAAATAGGAAAAAGAAGCATACACAGATCCAGGAAAGGTTGGCAAAAGGAAATTGAATTAAAATTGGGAAAGAAGGGAATTAACCGGAAAGAAGCAAAACAAACAAGCTTTGGACAGGACAGCATGGAAATCTCTTTGGCAAAATCTCGACTCTTAAAAGCACAAGAGATCATAGATGAAAAAGAAGATAAGTTTTTTCAATAGTCTCTAGAACATTTTGCTACATTTCAGCTATTGTTGTGTACAGTAGACTCATTATAGCAAAATCTTGCTGGCCACTTAAATTGTTATGGTGGATTTCCTTTAGCCCAGTATTGTCTATGGTTGACACCTTTAAGTAGTTTGCTTTAATGAGTAAGCTTATAATGGAGTTTCCTATGGTGGTTTTTGTATTTTGGTCTAGTGAGTAAGTTTATTATGTTTGGTATAATGGTTATGATAATATCAGTGTATATTCTCACCATAATCTTTCTCATGAACATGAGCTACTCTTTACACATTGCTTTCTTAGAATTCCTTCTTAGTAAATGGTGACCTATTAGGAACTTTCAATATTTTTTTTTCTTTTTTCTTACTGCCTTTTTGGTCCACCATGGAATTCGCTGAAGATAACTTCACCACACACCTCTCTGAATCCATCACAATCAGTTTTATTCATAGTTTGTCACATGAAGGTTTGTTTCTTGCTTCTCAAATTCATTCATATTTCTTTTGACATATTTGTATATTGCTACAGTTCACCTTTGCAAGCTTCCTGGTTTTCATTTTTTTTTAGAACTTTTTTCTATATGAAATTCTTTATCCTGCTCAAAACTCAATTGTGATCATCACTTTCTATTTCATATCCTCTGTATTTACTGTTCTGAACCAGCATAAAGATATAGGCATGAACAGTAACATAGTGCTGCTTTTCTTATCTTGTGTCTTCTATCCATGTGACTTTACACATATTTATGTCTTACTGGTCTTAACTATGAATTTTTGCTTAGCCACTTTTATACATAGTTTAGCGATTCTTTTAGGGCATCTGCTGATTGATAGCTAGGAACTTTTGCTATGCTTTCTGTTTTTCCAGGACTGCTTTAACTTTTTGTGTTCACCATGGTGATCTTATTTTTCTATCCTTCCAGAGAACTTAATCACATACCTCCCTATCAGAATCAATCAATATTTTCTTCAGAGTTTTCTTTTGCGACTGAGACCCCAAGGTTTGTTTCTTATTTTAGAACTGTTTCACCCCCCCCCCCATTGAATAGTGAATATTAGATCCAATATTAGAATCCGAGAACACCAAGATTATATAAGATTTTTGGAATATAAAGGTTCAGGTTGTGCTTCTCATACCATCGATATCATCTAGTTTTTGAATTATGTGAAGCCCTATGCCACCATCCTAATCTTAATCAGACAGATTCTGCCTATCTGCATTTTGGTAAATGGTTGCTGTTAACTGTTTATAATTTATATTAATTAATTATGCATCTATACCCACATTTCTGAACTATAATAGTGTTTCTTCATACTGTACAACTGCGAGCAAGACACATATTATACACATGCTGTATGACTTGTTCTTCCATTCAGAATTTAAATGTTGTTACCAGTTCTGCCTTCTCCCTGAATGAAGCTTATGACATATTGAGCAGAATATATAGGGGTAATAAATTCTATTTAATTTTCTATTACATGTGAAGCTGTATTTTTTTATTTATTATTTTTTTAAAAAAATTATACTATATCCAACATGCATGACTTAATGCCTAACAACTTATTTGATGTCTGTAAATGGTGGTGGTGGTGTATTAATACCTTGAATGTTGGTGAAATGGATATGGAAGTGTTTTTTATTGGAAGAAATTTTGGTGTAATCTTGTGGGAGGGGGGATATTTTTATTATTATTATTTTTCCTTTATTGTATTTTTATGATTGAATTTCACGTGTAGAGTTGTTTAGGCACAACTTTATTTAAGCAAAAATTTTTGATGAAGATAGCAAATAAGTATAGATATAGACAATTGAATAAGCAAAGCTAGTATGATGGGGATGGGATTTAAAAAAAATTATATGGAATTAGAGGAGAAATGAGGAAAACACTAAATTAGAAGTATATTGACAGTATTCAAACAAATTTTAACTTATGGTTCTGAGAGTTGATCAAAGCCTAGAGACCATAGGTTTGAAAGTTGAAAAATTAGGAGAGGACAGATAGCATCCACGGCAGAATTACATTGAATGAGAAAATTTTAGGAATAACCTGACATTGTTGGCATTTAAGAACGTGTAAGCAGAGCCAATCCTAAGTAGTGTGGGTCACGTAGAGTTGTAGACTTTGAGAAACAGAACGAGAGAGGAAAAGTTAGCAAAATATATGTTTGATGCTGCAGTATGGTAGGAAAAAAAGACCCAGAAGAAGAACAGCAACATCGTTGCCTGCTAGAGGGCCAGACGAATGGTTGTGTTTTCAGAGAGCTCCCGAAAGCTAAGTACAATTTTGAGTAAAAATTAGAATATAGGTTAAAATCATAACGTAATATTGCCTAATTTTGGTAGCTTGTTGTGTCTGTGGGATTTTGGTGTGAATTACGTTATTTAATTTAGTATATAACGTTACGTTTCATAGATTTGAATATGGCGCCAATGCGACGTAAGATAATGGCGTCCAAAAATACGACGCCATTGTACAAAAACCATAATGTGAGAGGGTTTGTCCAATGTGATGTGTGTGGGATGTATGCATTCCCAAATGAGGCTGGAATTTGGATTGAAAGTGATAGTGGTGGGAGAATGTGCAGAAAGTGTAAGCAAAGTGAGGAGTTGAAGTATGTGTCAGGTAGTGAGATAGTTATGGTTGAAGAAAGCCAGAATTGCCAGAATGTGAGTGAAAATAGTGGCTTGATAGAGAATTGCGATGTACAAGATGGCAATGAGAGCGGTGATCTAAGAAAGAGTGAAAGCAACCATACTGAGAGAGAAAATGGTTTAAATGATAAAAATAATGAGGAATTATTTGTAGGAAGTGAGATCGCTAGGTTGCGCACAGTGATACAAAATGCGCAGCGGCAATTAGAGCACCTGCAAAACTCTTTCCAGAGTGATTCGGCTAACGTAAAAAAACAGTGCAAGAATGAGAGAGTTTCTGAAATGAAGGAAAGAGTGTTGTATGGTGACTTGTTATTAAGAGGGGTGATAGATGGCAGTGTAGCTAAATCATACTTACCGGGTGCGAAATTTAAGGATGTAAGTGAGAGTATTAGAGTGCAAAAACAGAGGGTGAAAGAATTAATAATTGTGGTGGGTACGAATGAATTGAAAGGTGATAAATTTTTTATGAGAGAGGACTTGAAAGTATTGTTAAAGGTAGCGAAAGAAAAGAGTGACAGAGTTAGAATGGTTAGTCTGTTGCCACGGTATGACAGAGAGGAGTTTAGGAGGAGGGCCATAATCGCAAATGACATTATGCGTAGGTTATGCAGACGGTGTGATGTGGAATTCGTGGACGTGTGGAATGAGTTTGAAGGGCGAAAGGACTTATACAAGATGGATGGCCTGCATTTGAATGGACTTGGTGTGTGGAGACTGGAAAGAGTGTTGCTGAATGAAGTGAAAATGGATGTGCAAAACCAGGGAAACTAGAACTGCCAAGGAGGGGGGGGGGGGATGGATATGCAGACATCAGTGAGACAGATGAGTGTAAGAATGTATATAATGTACCCGAGCCAGCACTAAGGACAAAAAATGGGAATGGGTCATTTAGAATAACCTATCAATATAGGGGTGGGACTAAGGGATCACTGCATTTCATGTATACTAATGCCAGGAGTATTAGGAACAAGAAGGAAGAATTTTTGGCCTTGATTGGCTCTTCCTGGCCACAGGTTATTGGCATTAGTGAAACATGGCTGACGGAAGAAGATATAGTTAGTGGGATAGAATGTAGGTTATAGTGTGTTTAGGAGGGACAGAGAGAATAAAATGGGGGGAGGGGTATTGTTGATGATAGCTGATGAACTGCAGCCAAGGAGAATTGAAGTTGTATCGCAGGATAGTGCAAGGAGCTCATTTGAGGCTATTTGGTGTGAGATTGAGACTGGCAGAATAAAATATACAGTTGGGTGCTGCTATAGACCAGGTGATGGAATAGATGGTGGAGATAGTATGCATAGGGAAATTGATGAAATGAGTAGAAGGAGGGTAATTATTATGGGGGATTTTAATTATGGCAACATTGATTGGAAGGAGGAGAGGACACATGTGAGGAAGGAAAAGGATTTTATTCAATTATTAAGGGATAACTATCTGAGACAGCATGTAATTGAAAATACTAGGGGTGTAAGAGTGCTTGACCTGGTAATAGCATCTGAGAATTTGACTGTAATGAATATGACCATGTTGCCACCTATTGGTGAGAGTGATCATAAGGTCTTGACCTGAGAGGTGGCTAAAGGTGTGGAATTTTCGATTAAGACAGGGTATATGTGGAATTACCGTGCTGGCAAGTATGACAAGCTTAGGAGATTGCTTGGATCAGTGCCATGGCATGTACAACTGCAAGGGCTGGACGTCGATAGAGCATGGGAAGTGGTCAAGGAGCATTTACAGGAGGTAATGGCTGATTGTATACCTAGGGTCTGAATAGTAAAACAAGTAGGGGTTAAATGGATGAATAACACCATTAAACTTGAGCTGCAAAGAAAGAAACAACTGTGGAGGGAATTTAAAGAAAGGGGTGACCTGCAGGCACACGAACGGTATAAAGTGCAGGCCAGAAAGGTAACGAGTGTGGTAAAAAAAGCAAAAGCGGACTATGAAAGGAAACTAGCTTTGCAAGCAAAAGAGAATCCAAAACAGTTCTTTCAATATGCTGCAAGCAAGAAAAAAACTGTACACGGCAAAATAATTTTAAGGAATGACGATGGTAAGGAGGTCACTGAATCACTCGATAGAGTTACTGAGCATGCACTTTGCAAAAGCATATCATCCAGGTGGTGACATTGAAAATATGAAGGAACCATTAGTTTATACGGGAATAGTGATGAATGAAGTGGAGGTGACTAGTCTATTACAGAACCTTAATGTGAACACATCTGTGGGATTGGATGGTATACCAGCACGGGTCTTGCGTGAAGCAGCCAAGGAATTATCAGTGCCCTTGACCATGTTGTTTAATCTGAATCTCAGGTCTGGTTTAATCCCGAAGGTGTGGAAAGAGGGGAAAATAGTTTCACTGCATAAAGGAGGATCCAAGACTACGGTTGCAAATTACCAACCGATCAGCATATCAGGAGTCGTTGTCAAGGGAAAAATACAGCAATGGATTGATGAAAACAAGATACTGTACAGAGGACAGCATGGCTTTGTGAAGGGTAGATCATGCTTCAGTAACTTGCTCAAGTTTTATAACAAGGTGACGGCTGAACTGGATAAGGGAAATGGGTTTACAGTGATACTGCTGGACCTGGCAAAGGCATTTGACAGGATACCACATGGAATACTAATCCGTAAACTACATATGGGAATGGATATAGGGTTAGTGAGATGGATAGGTGGTTGGTTGATGGAGAGATATCAAAGAGTAGTTTATTCAGGAGTAGAGTCCAAAAGACGGCCTGTGACTAGTGGTGTGCCGCAGGGTTCTGTTCTTGGACGACTGCTGTTTAATCTGTTCATTAACGATATAGGGAAGGATCTAAGTGGAACAATTCATTTGTTCGCTGATGATGCAAAGTTGGGTAGGGCAATAGTGAATGCAGAAGATGTCAAAGTCTTGCAGGATGACTTACATAGATTGGAGTTCTGGGCTAAGGAGAATGGATGTCAATTTAATTTGACAAAATGTAAGGTTATGCATTTTGGGGTGAAAAAATTAGCAGCAGTATACCACATTGGTGGAACTGTACTCCAAGAGATTGATGAGGCCAGGGACTTGGGAGTGTTGGTGGATAAGGAGATGAAGTTTAGGGGGCACACTGCAAAAGTAGCTAAATCAGCTCATCAACTCACTTGGTTGTTGAAAAATACCTTGATGAGCAGAGACAAGCAAGTTATTGTACCTCTGTACCGAGCCTTGATAAGACCTCATCTCGATTACTGTGCCCAGATTTGGTCACCTCGGTTCCTTCTTGATGGGGAGGAGGTGGAGAGGATCCAGAGGCGAGTGACTAAGATGATAACAGGTCTATGGAATGAACCATATGAGAACAGGTTGAAGATTTGTGGGTTGCAGAAACTAGTTGATAGGCGGAGGAGGGGAGATATGATTGAGACATTCAAATTGCTAAAGGGATTCTATAGGATTAATTCAGAGGATATTTTTGAGATCAGGACTGGTGGTGGGAGAACTAGGGGACACCTATGGAAGCTGGGCAAGAGTGGTAAATGATTGGAATAAGCTGCCAGAGTCTGTTGTGGGTGCTATCACGGTGAACGAGTTCAAGACAAGGTATGATAGATACAGTGAGAATGTAATCGCATAGTTGTGTGGACATGATGTTTTGGGCCTCCCTCGATGAGTCCAAGGACTCCTGGAGTCGCCCGAAATAATAATAATAATAATAATAGAAATATAAGATCTGACAATATTGCAGTGTTGATAAGTGATATTCTAATTTGAAGGTAAACTGCCAGCTATAAGTTAGTAATGATATTGGAGTTCTATCAATATCCTGTTCAATCTCTTGGATTTCACATATCAGGAATTTGATGGTGATAACTATTCAGTATCACTCCTGTATTTCCAGATATAACTAAATTAATTTTTCTTTTCAGAAAATTTTCTGAATTCTTGTATCATTACAAGATTAATACTTGATAATAATCCAGTGATATTACCAAGTATTAATCTCACGAATGTCAATTATCAGTTGACATTATTGGTGCAGTGCAAACTTTTCAACATTACTGAACACGTTGGCTTATGGTAGCCATGCATCATCATCATCAAGGAGTGTACAGGATATTATGATAGTACTACATGAAGCACTTACATCATTACTAACTTCCTATCAACAATTTTTCTCCAAATCAATCTGTTATCTGTCACGACTCCAGTATTATTAGATCTTATATTTCTGTCTTCAAGGCACTTTTTACTGTATCAATCCTCCTATCTATTGGTCTTCCTCTGGGTCTTTTTCCTGCCAACCTGGCAGAGAACACTTGTTTTCCTAATCTTTCCTCTCCCATTCTATTTAAGTGACCATACTACCTGAGATTAGCTCTGCTAACATTCCTGGATGCTAACAATGTCAAATTGTTTCTTAATATCCTCATTTTTAATATGATATTGCCATTGATGCCAACTATCCACACCACTAATCTTTCTCAGGACTCTCATATCTGTGGTCTCTAGTTTTTGGTGAAGTGTTTTATTTCTAACCCAGCTCTCAGATCTATAAGTTAAAATTGGTTTGAACACTGTCTTGTATACAGCTAATTTCCTATTCCATATAAATTTATTCAGTTGACTTCCTACCCTACCAGTTATGCTGATTTTTGTTGTCTATTTCCATATTTTACTTGCCATCTTCACTAAAAATTGTGCCTAAGTACCTGAAATGTTTTACTTGCTCTATAGGTTCTTCATTCATGATGCATTTGATATTTTCAATGTCTCTGCCTATTTTCTTGTTATTACTGATTTTCATGCCAAATTTATTACAACAGTTATTCAATTCAGTCAAGGAATCGTGTAGACTGGGTTTATTTAAAATTTTAACATCATCTGCATGAAGTAAAGAGCTGAGATTAACATGTCCAATTCTGATATGTCGTTTAATACTGCTTTTCATAATGTGATCCTAGATAATGAATAACAGAAGGGATAATGTATATCCTTGTCAGACACCAGATTTAATATTAAACAATTTTCCTGTACTTCAATTTCTAACTGTTGACTTACAACTCAAATAAAGACTAAGTATTGCTTGATATTATATTTTATTATTATTATTATTATTATTATTATTGTTCCGGGAAACTCCAAGGAGTCGACAGACTCATCGAGGGAGGCCCTAACATCATGTCAAGAACAACTATTCAACATTCACACAGTATCTATCATACCTTGCCTTGAACTCATTCACGGTCGTAGCACCCACAACAGACTCTGGAAGCTTATTCCACTCATTTACCACTCTCCAAGTAAAGAACCTAGCTCTAACACCCTTGTCAACCACGCTCTTGCCCAGCTTCCATGCATGGCCCCTAGTCCTCCCACCACCAGTCATATTTTCAAAAATATCTTCTGGATCAATCTTATAAAAACCCTTCAGTAATTTGAATGTCTCAATCATATCACCCCTCCTTCGCCTATCGTCCAATTTCTGCAACCCACAAATCTTCAACCTATTCTCATAAGGTTCATTCCACAGACCTGCTATCATCTTGGTCACTCGTCTCTGGACCCTCTCCACTTCCTCCCCATCACGAAGAAACCCTGGTGCCCATAACTGGGCACAGAAGTCCAGATGGGGTCTTATCAAGGCTCGATACAGAGGAACAACAACTTGTTCGTCTCTGCATGTTAAAGTATTTTTAAGAAGCCAAGTGATTTGGTGAGCTGTTTTAGTTACTTTTGCAATGTGCCCCCTAAACTTCAACTCCCTATCCACCAACACTCCCAAATCCCTGGCCTCATCAATTTCCTGGAGTATGGTTCCACCAATGCGATATACTGCTGCTATTCTTTTCACCCCAAACCTTACACTTTGCCACATTAAATTGACATCCATTTTTCCTAGCCCAGTCCTCCAAACTGTCCAAATCATCCTGTAAAATTTTGACATCCTGTGCACTCACAATTGCTCTACCCAACTTTGCATCATCAGCAAACAACTGATATAATGTCCCACTGACTCGATATAGCTGTAGCATTTTGAATAGCTTTTCTCTTGGCACCTTGTCATATGCCTTTTATGGGTCTACAAAACATAAATACAGACCTTTGTTATACTCCACGATTTCTTAACTATTTGTCGTAAAATGAACATCTGATCCTGACAGCCTTTATTTGGCCTGAATCCACCTTGTTCTTCATCAAGATTCACTTCCACAATCCTTCTCAACCATTTCTCAAGTATACTTGCATAAATCCTACCATGAACATTCAGTAGGGAAATGCCCCCGTAATTCTCACATTCTGTTTTATTTCCCTTTTTGTATATGGGTACTATGAAAGCTCTACTCCAATCATCTGGAATTCGTTCCTCTGTTGAAGCCTTCTGAACTATGCAGTACAGCCACTGAAGACTTTTATATCTCCATACTTGAGCATTTCTGTTTGAATACCATCTGCTTCTGCTGCCTTTGCACATTTCAAGCTTTTGATGGCTTTTTTCTACTGCATAACAAGTATGGATATGTATTTCTGATTGCATGCCTGTTGAGTGTTTTTTACCACTGTGCTGTCACTGCTTGTTTCATGTAGCGATTTTTCAAAGTAATTACTCTATACATCAAGGATATCTTTTTCTCCAGTTTTCATGTCACCTTTATCATCACTAATTCCTTTTATGGCACTCTTTCCTCCATTTCTGTGCTTTTTCAGCAGCCTTCAGAATATTTTGCCACCTTCCTGATATTTATTTTCTATGTTTTTGCAAAAGTCTTCCCATGACTTTTGTTTAGCTAATCTTTTATGCATTCTGTGTGTAAATGCATTTGTATAGTAAGAATAATAGTCATTTATGCTGTAGTCACACTGTCTCCAGAAGCTGATGGAATACCGACAATGAATGCCATCAGTAATCATCACCAGTTGAATATATACAATGTGGTCCAAAATCTATCTACCAAATTTAATGCTGTATTATTCCTGAATGAGGAGGCATACAGCTCTCATTCAAAGTGCATTAAGGTCTATATCTTATGCCATTTATATTACAACGTGTTCAATATGTTTACATTCAACCTCGACGATCTTCCACAATTGTATCACAAAATTGTAACCCTTGTGGAGGATGTCTGTTGGAATAGCGAAGATTTCACGCTCGATCGATGACTTTAGTTCCTCCAAAGTCTTTGGATTGTTCTGATACATTTTGTCTTTGAGATGTCCCCATAAAAAAAAAAAATACAAAGGATTGAAGTCTGGTGAATAAGGTGGCCAGTCAGTTCCGCTTCTGTACTGCTTTGGATAATCCAAAGCATTCCCATGGAAATGTTCAATCAGAAGCTGGAAAATGGTTTTTGTGCAGTAGGGATGAGCACCATCTTGCATGAAAAAGTGACCTGTGAGGCCAGAACCATAGAAGCCCTGAAGAAAAGGAATAAAATTGTTTTCAAGCAAGTTTCGATACCTCAGTGCAGATATGGTCCCCTCAGTGGATTTAAACTTGGTAGGTACATTTTGCACCACCCTGTACCATCACCATCGTATATACTGAGTAATACCATCATCATATATACTAGAATAGAGCTTGACAGTAGTTATCTGTAGTCTGTGATGATAATAGACTGCTATTTGTGAAGGCCTAGTTTTATTTGTAAAACTATGCATCTGAACAAAAATTGCAATTGTTGCTGACAAAGAATGTCATCAGGAAACATCAGTAGTTGAATATAGAAAGGGGTTTGATAGTAGCTATCTGTGATGATAACATACTGCTATTTGTGATATACCAATATCATTTCTAAGAACATGAATCCGAAAAAAAGTTGTGATTGAATTTAGATTAACTGATAATATACTTTCATTTCTTCTGCCCTGTAGGTTATATTAATGGGTTTAAAATATATTAATGTAATTTTGCTGCATTAGTGTAGTAATTGAATTTAGTTGTGGGAGATGCACACAAAACACAAATACCTAGAAGGAAATGATTTTTGTAACTCTGAGCTAGCAAGAAAGAATGAAAACATTATTTGTAGAGCAAGATAACCTTACCTAAGGTTTAAGGTTCAGATGCAATTGTGTAATTTTATACAGTGAACTGTTTTTTTTTTTTTTTTGCTATATACTCTAGCTGTACTTGTATCAATTATGTCTACTTTAATTCTTGAGTTTGTATATGAATTATTTCATTATAAAGACAATCTTGAGGAATATTGATGAATTTGAAGAAATTGTAAAATATCCTGTATAATATACATGACATATCTTGTATTATAAATGACATCTCTCCAGTCTTTCTTGCTAGCTCATTATTTCTTAAATATATTATTACTTATAAATGTTTGCAGTAGCTAGCTCATGATAAAGCTCTTTGAACAATGTTGATATGCCATGGGCATCATTCTTCTTTTATTTTTCTTGCTTTAAGCTTCAGCAAGTTGCATCTATATTACTTTTATGCAAGCAGTCTGCTCATTGTTTTCTTGGGCTACCAGCTAGTCTTCGGTTTCCAGTCTCTTGCTAGTATAACTTTTTTTTTTTTTTTTTTTTGTCTATTCTATTAATATTTATTCCATTTGAATCTTGTTTTTATTTATCCATTCATTTATGGGTTGTAACTGGCATTCTTCATAAATCTTTTACTTTGTCAAATTTTATTTAATAACAATTTTTCTGAATGTTTTCATTTCATATGTTGTATTTAGACTGCGCTAGCATTGTCGTTATTTTTAGTAAAATGTTGGCTGCATTGTTAAATATAATTTTTATTTTCTTTATTTTTGACTTTGTTGTTTAGTCATTACTATTATTATGCAATATTATTTCAAAAGTGCTCTATGTTAAGCCACCAATGCATACGAGAAAAATGGAAGCTAAGACATTGCTGAATGATATTAATATGCAGGATTTCATGCAACATAGCGTGTGTTTAATGCATTCATTTTGAATGAATGGTTTCTGGTACAAGAGCGAGAATAGAGAGAATGTTTTGTGAGCAAAGGCAAAAAATGTGAGTCATGTTTGGAGCAAAAGAATGAAGCGACAATAGGCAGGACTGTGAAAGTGTTATGGAGAATGTGGCAGAAGCAGTGAATGACAGTGCACAAATACGAATGAGATTTGAAAGAAGTGAATGAAAGTAATAATGGAGAGGATATGCCAGTGTAGAAAAGTTACATGCTTATGCAGACTTCTTCTGAGGACATAATGTGAGCTCAAGCAACTGGAGAAACAATTGCCATATGGTACAGCATGAGGGAGAAATAAAGAAAAAGAGTAAGTGAATGGGAAAGCATAAAAGTGTGAGAAACTGGGAGAAAAAGAGAAAGTATTGTATGGGGATTTGATGATGAAAGGCATATTTAATCAGAATTTCACAAAAGCATGCTTCCCAGGTGAGAAGATAAAGGATGTTAGTGAAGCTACAAGTTTGCAAAAGAAATAAGTTAATGAGTTAATTGTTTTGGCAGGCACAAGTGATTTGAAAAGTGAAAAATTTTCCATCAGAGAGTATATGAAAGAGTTGTTAGAAGAAGGAAAATTAAGACTAAGAAAGTAAAGATTCGGGGTGCTTAAGGGTCAAAGCTGTATAACTGAGAGGAGACCTCCACATAGCCTTTAAAGGAATGCGGAGAACCGACCAGGGCTTCTGACCTAATGTCCAATCCTCACCTTCTCGTGGTGCACCCTGTTGGGTATCTACTTTGATACTGAACGAACGAGGATGGGCTGGCAATTTGGGATTTAGCCGACCAAATTGTATTCTTATTGGTTAAACCAAAATAAAAAATGATGGTACAACATGACAAAATTTCATGCCGACTGGGGCGTCGCCCGGTTAAACAAGGCCCCCGTTGTTTTCGCCAGGGAACCAGGGCGAACAGCGAAAAGTCAGCTACTGGAACAAATCTGAAAACAAACCCCAACTCAACATCACCAGAGTTAAAGATCGGTACTATCAACGTAAGAAGCCTGAATGGCAAAGAAATGGAGCTAGCTGAGGAATTAGATAAGTACCAGATCGACATAATAGGGGTGACTGAAACAAAAAAGACCAAAACTGGTGAGATCTTTCTGAGCAATAAATACAAAATGTTATATTCAGGCAATGAAAATCAAGGAAAAGGAGTAGTCATACAACACAAAATACGAGGCTAATCTTTTTGAATGGCAGTCAGTCTCAAGTAGAGTAATGTGGGTAAATATGAGAATGGGGAACTGGACAATGAGACTTATTTGTGCCTATGGTCCCACAGAAGGTTCTACTAAGGTAGAAGTGGAGGAATTTTTTGAGGCTTTAGAAAAAGCAACTGACACAATGAAAAAGGAAAAGTTGGTCCTTGTTGTGGATCTAAATAGTAGAGTAGGAAATGATTGTGAGACATACAAAAATATTTTGGGAAAATTTGGAGAAAAGAGCAAAGCTAATAATAATGGCAAATATCTGTTGGATTTCTGCTCAGGACATGGACTGGTTATTACTAACACCATGTTCCAACATAAAAATGTGCACAAATTCACATGGAGAGAAGAGGCTAGGAATAAGAAAAGTCTCATTGACTATGTTATTGTTGATAGTGATGTTTTCTCCCTGGTGCAGGACACCAGAGTGTACAGAGGATTTGAAATTGGAAGTGATCACTATTTAGTCTTGAGCAGGATAAAATTGAATTTCATATTGAAAAGAATAACATGTAAGAAAGTTTTAAAGCGAATAAAAGTTGAGCAGCTCTCAGATGTAAACTGTAGACTAAAATACAGAAATATTATTGAAAAGAAAATGAAAGAGTTTGAGAACAGGAATCAAACCTTGGAGATTCAGTGGCAAACTCTGAAGGAAACATTGATTGATTCTGCCAGAGAGGCATGTGGTGAGGTTGTGTTCAAAGATAAAAAAATCAGAACTCCCTGGTGGACACAGGAAGTTAAAGAGGCAGTGAAGGAAAAGAAGAAAGCATATCAAAAGTTCCTGGCAAATAAGTCAGCTTGTACTCTTACAGAATACAGAGATAAATGTAAGAAAGCTAAACAGTGTGTAAAACTAGCTAAACAAAAGTCATGGGAGGACTTTGGCAAGAATATAGAAAATAAATATCAAGAAGGTGGCAAAATATTCTGGAGGTTGTTGAAGAAGCTTAGGAATGGAGGAAAGAGTGCTGTAAAGGGAATTAGAGATGATAAAGGTGACATCAAATCGGAAGAAAAAGATATCCTTGAAGAATGGAGTAATTACTTTGAAAAACTGCTAAATGAAACAAGCAGTGATGACAGCACAGTGATAAAAAACACTGACCAGGCATGCAGTCAGGAATACATATCCATACTTGAAGTAGAAAAAGCCATCAAAGGCTTGAAATGTGGAAAGGCAGCAGGAGTAGATGATATTCGACCAGAAATGCTGAAGTATGGTGGTATAAGAGTCTTACAGTGGCTGCACTGCATAGTTCAGAAAGCCTGGACAGAGGGACGAATTCCCGATGATTGGAGTAGAGCTCTCATAGTACCCATATGTAAAAAGGGAAATAAAACTGAATGTGAGAATTACAGAGGTATTTCCCTACTGAGTGTTCCTGGCAAGATCTATGCAAGTATACTTGAGAAACGGTTGAAAAGAATTGTGGAAGAAAAGCTTGGTGAAGAACAAGCTGGATTCAGGCCAAATAGAGGCTGTCAGGATCAGATCTTCACTTTACGACAAATAGTCGAGAAAGCATGGGAATATAACAAAGATCTGTATTTAAGTTTTGTCGATTTGGAAAAGGCATATGACAAGGTGCCAAGAGAGAAGCTATTCAATACGCTGCAGTTATATGGTGTCAATGGGGCATTATATCAAGCAATACTTAGTCTTTATTTGAGTTGTGAGTCAGCAGTTAGAATTGAAGGAAGTACAGGAAGATGGTTTAATGTTAAATCTGGTGTGAGACAAGGATGTACATTATCCCCTCTGTTATTCATTATCTATATGGATCACATTATGAAGGAATGTGGTATTAAACCTGATATCAAAATTGGAAATGTTAATGTCAGCTCTTTGCTTTATGCGGACGATGTTATACTGCTAAATAAATCCGCTACAAGTCTGCGAGATTCTCTGACTAAATTGAATAGCTGTTGTAATAGATATGGTATGAAGGTCAGCAATAAAAAGACAAAGACAATGAAAATAGGCAGAATCATTGAAAATGTCAACTGTGTTGTGAATGGAGAACCTGTGGAACAAGTAAAACATTTCAGCTACTTAGGCACAATTTTTACTGAAGATGGTAAACTAAATATAGAAATAGACAACAGAATCAGCAAAGCTGGTATCGTCGGAAGTCAATTGAATAAATTCATATGGAATAAGAAAGAAATTAGTCGGAACACTAAATTAGCTGTATACAAGACTGTGTTCAAACCAATTTTAACTTATGGATCTGAGAGCTGGGTCAGAAGTAAAACACTTGACCAAAGACTAGAGACCGCAGATATGAGAGTCCTGAGAAAGATTAGAGGCGTGAACAGATGGCATCAATGGCAATATCATATTAAAAATGAGGATATTAGGAAAGAACTTGACATTGTCAGCATCCAGGAATGCGTTAGCAGAGCTAATCTCAGATGGTATGGTCACTTAAATAGAATTTGAGAGGAAAGATTAGCAAAACAAGTGTTCTCTGCCAGGTTGGCAGGAAAACGACCCAGAGGAAGACCAAGATATAGGTAGATTGATACGGTACAAAGTGCCTTAGACGATAGAAATATAAGATCTGGTAATGTTGGAGTCTTGACAAGTAACAGACTGATTTGGAGGAAAATTGTAGATAGGAAGTTAGTAATGATGTAATTTTTTCATCTAGTACTGTCATATCCTGTACACCCCTTGAGGGTACATGGCAGGAATTTGATGATGATGATGAAGTAAAGATTCTGATCTTGCTTCCTTGGAATGATAGGACAGCATTGAGAAGTACCATGATCAACAAGTTAATGGGAAGATTGTATAAGAGGATTATATGCAGATTATAGATGCATGGAGAGAATTTGATGGATGAAAGGACCATTATATGCCTGATGGACTGCACTTGCATGGTTTTGGAGTTAGATGCTTGGAGAAAATGTTGTTCAGTGACCATTTGGCAGTGCAAAATCAGGAAAACTAATATTAGGAGAGGAGAGCAATCAAGCATGTGTCTAGCCACCCCTTGCACAAATCCTGAGTGAGTGCAAGAATTACTATGAGGAAGTAGCCATGTAAGGGATAGATGAGTATGAATACAGGAATGATTGTGAAGAGCTGGGTGCAATTTTCCAATTTTGAGATTGTCTCTGTAAAGAGATTTTTACTCTGAGTGTTTAGTATTTACACAAGGGTTCAATTCCGATTGGTGCAATGACTTTTAGCTATTTCTTTTAGAATCCGGAAATTATTGATTTGAGACCAAATGAAAAAAAAATATACACATTTAATAAAACTAAAACAATATGCACACTTTAAATAAAATTACATAACTACAAAATACTGAATCCAAGGCCTTCTAAAATAAATGTACACCGTGAAAAATAAGTCATGAATAACCATCAATGCCTAAGCTTATCTGTTAGATAGGTACACTTTAGAGATTTTCTTAATTCAAAAATATTAGAATCATCCATTCTCTGACTCATTTTATTACTGGATTGTTTAGCATACTTAATCACCTCTACCAGACTAAACAGCTTCTTTTCTGTGGATCCTGTCCTTTATTTCCCTTATGCAGCATGCAACATTATTTCTCCTGTCTCACCAAAGTATAAATACTCTTACCTCCTGCAGTTCAATTTGACACACAATTTACTAATTTTTGTACCAGAGGAAAAGTTTCTTCTACTACTTCATAAACAGCAGATCTAAGTTAAGTAGAGTTCTTCATGTTAAACCACTTTAGTTTCAAATTTCACCTATTGCTTTTTCCATAGAAATCCAGTGTCCTTAAGACATAAGATGAAATTTTCCATTCAGCATTTCCTCGAACATTCAGTTAGAACGCCGACTGCAATATCTTCTTTTATTTACTAAATACTTGACAGTCACAACTCCTCCAGTTTAAAGACTCACAGCTTTATGACTCCTTTTCAGAATCTGCTATAATGGCTTAAGCAAGTTTGAGCATGGTTAGTAGTTGGAAGGGGAACCAATCATTCGATGCTGTTGGCACACTCTCCCTTGATGAGTCTTTGGACTCCCTGGAGGTGTTACATAATAATAATAATAATAATACTCTCCCGACTGTCACATTAAAAAAACTTTATAAGAACAAAATTCTCAGGTCTGCATTCTTAAACTTTGGAATGGATATTTTCATTCCAAACTGTTTTACTATAATATTTAATTATATATAGCTCTTTGTAAATTGTCTTCCCTATTTGATATTATTACCTGATCATCTGCAAATAATAGTGCATTTATATTGTTATTCCAGGAAATTTCTATACTGTATTATTCCACTATAAAAATTGTTATCATTAAGACCTGGTTGTCAGAGAATGATGTGGTTACAGGGATAGCATGTAATTGATGTTGTATTTTTAGAGAAGACAGATGAAATAGGGCAGGAGGAGGAGTATTATTAATGATAGCTGAAGAACTTGAACCAACAAAACTAGAAGTTAAGGAAAATTGTAGATCTGAGGGAAATGGTTCCTTTGAAACTGTTTGGTGTGAGATAGAGGCCAATAGACAAAATATGTTGTTGGTTGTTGCTATAAACTTGGGATTCCAGAAGAATATGTCAGTAACACATGAGCAAATTAGCACAATGAGTGTAGGCCAAATAATTATCATGGGAGATTTCAGCTATGGGGATATAGATTGGAAAAGGAAAGTGCACATGGCAAAATGGAAATGGAATTTATACAGTGATGGAGGGGCCCAGGAGTTTGAGTCTCAGATCTGGTAATAGCATTAGAAGATCTATCTATAACTACAGGTAGCAACTCTATCTCCAATCGGGGAAAGTGACCATGCAATCTTGTCCCTGGTGGTTGCCCAACATGTGGTAATATCAATCAAGAAAGGGTTTATGTAGAACTAGAAAGCTGGAAATTATGAAAAGTTATGTCAGCTTGGAGCTGTGCAATAGCATAAGAGTCTACATGGAATGAATGTCATTAGTTCAATTTAATGAGTTCATTAGTTAATGAATGTCATGACATGGGAAGCGGTCTGGGATTGTTTGGGCAAGACAGTATCAGACTATATATCTGGGGTCAGGAGGCTTACCTGAGTAGTGATTAAGTAAGAATATAAAGCAGATGCTGCAGAAAAAAAAAAAAAAAAAAAAGAAAGCATTGTGGAAGAAATATAAACAAAAAGGTGATTAGCATCTCATGAGCAATATAGCATCAAGCAAGAAGGTTAAGAAGGCTAAATAAGATTTTGAGAGAAAATTAGCTAAGCAGGTCAAAGTAAATCCAAAATTTTTTCCTACATAGCAAATAAGAAAAAGAATGGTTATGGAAAGATAACTTTATTCAGTGCTGATGGTAGGAACGTGACAGAAACAAAAGAAGTTCAGTTACTAAGTAAGTAATTGAAGTAAGTTACTAAGTAAACAGAAGAAGTTCAGTTACACTTTGCAAGGGTATATCATCCAGGTGGTGGTGACTTTGCAGTCACTGAGGTGACAGAGACTGATGTGAGAATTGAGGTAGATGAACTTGGGGGTACTCAGTATATTGAAAAATACGAGGGTGGTCTGAAAAGTTCTCAGCCTCAACACCATGAATGGCAACATTATCGGCTAGATTTTTTTTTTTTCTAAGTTGGTACATCTGTCATAAGCATCCATGTGAAATTGCAAGTCATTCTATCAAGTAGTTTGTTTTATATAGCTGTCTGAAGCAAAAGTGTTGTCTGCTTCCCTTGAAATGGATAAAATTGAGTATCATGCGGTTATAAAATTCTTTGTAAAAGAAGGTTTAACGCCTAAAGAAATTCATTCCCAGTTCATAAAAGTTTATGGGCACTCTTCTCCTTCGTTTTCGATAATTAAGAAATGGGCTGCTGAGTTTAAACGTAGCCGTGAAGGACGTCCATAAAGTGTAACAACACCAGAAATCATTGATCAAGGGCACAATATGGTATTGGATGACCGGTGAGTCAAAGTGCATGGAATTGCTGAGACTGTAGGTATTTCAAAATTTCAGACTTGGATTCACCATTACACACCAGAATCCAAACATCAGTCAAAACAGTGGACAGAAGCAGCTTGTTCGGTGTCAAAGAAGACAAAGTCAATTCCATCAGCAGGAACGGTCATGGCATCGGTGTTTTGGAATACTAAAGGCATTTTATTAATTATCTTGAAAAGGGCAAAACAATAACCAGGGAACATTATTCCGATCTTTTAACCAGACTAGATGAAAAAAATTTGTGAGAAAAGACCCGGTTTTCAGAAGAAAAATCATCTTTCATCAGGACAATGCACCTGCCCACAAAGGTGTTTTGGCAATGGGAAAATTAAGGGATCTGCACTATGAATTGTTGAAATATCCACCCTATTCCCCAGATTTGGCTCCCTCTGACTTCTGTCTCTTCCCAAAACTAAAACTCTTCCTCGCTGGTCAGCATTTTTCTTGTATCAAGAGGTGATTGCAGCTGTAGAGGGGTATTTTCAGGATCTTACTGACAACCACTAGAGGGATGGGATAATGGCGCTGGAGCATCGCTGGAATAAATGTATTAGTCTTAAGGGAGATTATGTTGAAAAATAAAAATAATTTTGAAATTGTAAATTCATTTTTTTAATTGTTAGGCCGAGAACTTTTCAGACCACCCTCATACTGTATAAATATGAATACAGCAGTTGGCATCCAGTGTGTCAGCTCATGTGCTATGAGAATGTGCAAGTGAAATGGCAACACATCCCAAGGTTCCATTGGAGTGGAAAGAAGGTAAGATAGTTCTATTATATAGTTCCATTTAAAGGTGGCTCCTAGAGAGAAGTATCAAATTACAGACCAATTAATATCTCTGGAGTGGTGGTTAAAGTATTGGAAAAGTTAGTGAAAGGGTAAACAGGAAAATGTGAATATGATAATCTACAGGGGGGAGCAGCATGGCCCTGGTAAAGGGAGGTCTTCCTACCTTAGTAATTTATTTGCATCATATAATAAGGTGACAACAGAATTGGATAAAGGAAATGGCTACACTATGATGCTGCTTCACTTTGCAAAGACATTTGACACAATTCCACATGGGAAATTATTACATAAGTTGGAGTAAATAGGAATGGATATGAGGTTGGTGGCATGGATCAGGAGGGTAGGTAATAGATAGACAAGATATCAGTGGGTGTTGCATGGAGTTTAATCAAAGCAAGGAGTTCCCAAGGGTTCTTTTCTGGAATCACTACTCTCATTTGTTCATGAATGATATAGCAGAAGATTTTAGAGTTGGTGGGATATTCAGTTGTGATAAAGATTAGATATCTTGAAGGATGACTTAAATAAATTGGCAGGTTGGGCAAAGGATAGTGGTTGTCAGTTTAATGTTGTAAAATGTAAGGCAATGCAGTTGGGGTTATATCATGTTGAAGTAGATTACAGGAAATTAATGAGGCTAGGGATCTTGGGTTGATGATGGATAGCTATCTGATATTCAGAGGACATATCACAGGAGTTGGCAGAATAGCTCAGAGGATTACTTGGATGTTGAAGAACACATTGACAAGTAAAGATAGAGGTTATTATCCCTCTTTGTATTGCTGTGATTTGGTCAGATGTTTACTACTGTGCACAAATTTGATAACCTGCATTTCTAGGGAACTGAGAGGTGGTGGAAAGGATTCAGAGATGAGTGAGAAAGCTAGTGACAAGTCTGTGGAATGTACCCTATGAGGACAGATTGAGGGTGTGTGGGTTGCACTGTGTAGGGAGAGAGAGAGAATATGATAGAAACTTATAAGCTTCTAAAGGGATTCTATAAGATTGACAGAAACTAAATTTTTCAATACGTGGAGAGTTGAGCAAGAACAATGGGTCACATTTGGAGGTTGTCTAAGAATGTGATTAATAAGGGTGTACTGACTACGTTCTTTACTTCGAAAGTGCTGAATGAGCAGAACGATTTGCCAGAGGTGGTGGTGAGTGCCCCAAACAGTAAATAAGCTTAAGATGTATGATAGGTATTGTGTTAATGGATGGTGTGGATCTCCTGCAATGAGTCTTTTGACTCCATGGAGGTACCCATATAAATAATGATGATAATTATAATAAAATATATTAGGTATTGTTTTTTCAGAATATTTTCTCATGTTTTTCAAAAATGATTCTCTCAATGACTGAAAATCTCAGAATGATTTCATACTTGGTTGTGTGTAAACATTTGGTAAACCTCATTGTGAACCCATTGGTATTGTGAGTAATTTGCTATAATGTACAAAACTGTAGAATAGTTTTGTGCGTGTGTCTAGGGTTTTGGTTGGGTCATGCCTTTTTTAGTATTTATGTTGAGTAAGTTTGCTATAGTGAAAGTGAAATGTATTTTGTCATATCGATATATTGTAGTGCAGTAATTTTCATTTGCAAGCTAGTTTTCCAGACAGTTTCCAAAACTTTTTATTTTCTGTAATTGCATATTTTCATTTAGGATCATTGCTAAAATTCACTCTTCCAATTTCACTGTTTTCATCTCAAACTTAAGCAAGCAAAATATGGCTTTCTTGGTTGGTTGGTTGAGTGATTAGCATATCTTCTCTTCAACCAACCAACAGCTTTGGGTTCAAATCCCTTCTTGAAGCCACCTCTCTGTTTATTGGAAGCCCTAAGTAGATTAATTAAATTTCATGTAAACCTCTTGTGTATGGGCTTAACATTAAAATAAAAAAAAAAAGTTGTAATTTTCACAAAAGGAGATTCACAATGTTTTTTTTTTTTTAGTGAGCTGGTAGTTAAAAATTTACCACCACAATCCTGTTTTTATATATCATTTCATTGCATTTTATATCATTTTTAAAAAATGCAGTATCTAAATGCAGTTTATTTATTTTCAACTTTAAAATAGCGACCAGAATTTATCCCCCCAATTCCAGTTCCTCCCATTCATCCTCCTACACATGAACCGGTTGTGGAATCAGCCTGGGAAAGAGGTTTGAGACATGCTAAGGAGGTAAGCACTTATTTTTATTAATGTAATTCATATGTATTTGTTGAAGTAGAGAATTTTTTGAAATATATATCCAATTCAGCATGTTGTAATTGATTAAAAAATAAAATGCTTGCAAACAGAAGAATTAACTGTCAAATATATAAGGTCAAAGCTGTTTCTGTCATCTATTGTGAAATTGGGTGATTCATTCTGTATATCGTTATGGCCTTAAGAGATCAGTAGAACTTTATTCTGCTGATGTTATTTTCAGTGAAGACATTGCCTCTCAGTATTTTGAAACTGCTTGGTATAACTTATTAAAATTTTTTGTTACAACATATAAGGCACTAGTGTGTGCACATAAATACAGAGAGAGAGAAAAAATGTTTCTCCTTCATAGGTGTTTTCCTATAAAGAAGAAACAGTATATGGCAATCATATTGTGGTTAACTGATAGGTTTAGTTATTAAAATAAATTATGATGTGTGTGTGTGAAGGGCTGGGGGAGCCTTTTTGTAGGTTATGTCCCCCTTTTGGTCAAAATTTCTGGAAGTGAAACTCAGAAGAACAAGCTGGGTTTAGCTAAATAAGATACTTTAAGGTAATTGGTTGATGTGCTATAGGCTTTACAAGAGGCTGAAAAACCTTTAGCACATCTGGACTCATTGTGTGTGTGTGTATGAATATAAAAAATAAGAAGGAACCTATTATATGCTTTTTGAACAACTGTTTGTGATGTAGAAAGTATTTTACCTTGGCTATAATAAATGTTAAAAATACCAAGCTATTTATTCTACTTTTACCATGAGTTGCCTTGGTCTTGCACTACGTGCAGGGTTAGCTAGACTTGCAACACTTGCAGGCGCAAACTTGACTTGTTTGTCTGTTTGCTTACTTGGGAAATGGAGTAAAACCAGGTTTAAAATAGCTTGGTATCTTTAACAACTGTTTGTGACATTTATTTTAAGTATAATTGTTTGTGTTGGATACATATAATGAAGAAGAAACAAATCTCAAGTTGTCTTACTGGTGCCTTATATATATATATATATATATATATATATGCATGAAGGCTCTTCCAAAGAAGTATGAAGATGTACAATAGGCAGAAGAGGTTCAGCAAGAGCAGGACAGTGAGTGAATGTTGACAGCAGCTCTTGTGTTTATCAAGACTTAAAAAAAGGAAACTGAAGGAATGATGGCAACACAATTAGAATGCCCTGTGGGAACGTGATCAGAAAAGAAGGGGGGGATGTCATTTAGTCATTGGTTTTTCATCTTCTGGATAACATCAAGTATTTTTAGGTAAGATTTTAGTGCACTACCTCAAATGTTAGTGATTGATTTTAATTCAGAATGCGTCAAGAAAGTCTCATTGACTATAAGAAAATAAGACAATGAAAATATAAGGCTTAAGAAATAAGAATGAACCTCATTGATTGTCAACGTTGCTAACATCTTCACTGCTGCACGATATGTGTACAAAAGTTTAAAAAAGGATCAGTTGAGTGAGCAGCTTTCAAAGACGAATGTAGATCAAATATACAAATATTATTCAAGAAACTCTGAAAGAGTTTGAAAATGAGAATTAAACCTTCAAAGACTCTGGCAGAATTGATTGCTTCAGTCAGTGGAGCATGTGGAGAAGTTCTCTGAATAATTAAATTCCATTATGGAATCAAAAAGTTAAAGAGGTAACTTTTTGATTCTTCCTTTCCAGTCATGGAAAGGAAGAAATTACATCAAATGATATTAGCAAGTATGTCATCTTACGTTTTGAGAGAACACATTTCTTAATCTTTTAAGGCACTTTGTATTGTATCAATCCATCTACAGCTTGGTCTTCCTCTGGGTCTTTTTCCTGCCAACCTGGCAAAGAACACTCGTTTTCCTAATGTTTCTTCTCCCATTCTGAGATTAACTCTACTAACACATTCCTGAAAGTTAGCAATGGCAAGTTATTTCCTAATATATCCTCATTTTTTAATGTGATACTGCCATTGATGCCATCACTCCACTATTCTTTCTCAGAACTCTCATATCAGAGTCCTCCAGTCTTGGTTCAAGTTTTTTTTTGTTTCTAACCCAGCTCTCAGATCCATAAGTTAAAATTGGTTTGAAACACTGTCTTGTATACAGCTAATTTAGTGTTTTGACTAATTTCTCTCTTATTTCATATAAATTTATTCAGCTGGCTTCCTACCATACCAGCTTTACTAATTCTCTTGTCTCTATTTCTGTATTCAATTTGCCATCTTCACTAAATATTGTGCCTAAATAGCTGAAATGTTTTATTGTTCTGTAGGTTCAGCATTCAGTTGAGGTTTTTCAGTGTTTCTGCCTATTTTCATTGACTTTGTATTTTTATTGCTAATTTTCATATCAAATTTATTACAACAGTTATTCGATTTACTCAGGCAATTTTGCAGGCTTGTACTGGATTTGCTCAGAAGTATAACATCATCTACATAATGTAAAGAACTAAGATTAACATTCAGTTTTGATATCAGATTTAATACAACTTTCTTTCATAATGTGATCCATAAAGATAATGAATAGCCATGCAGATAGTGTGCACCCTTGTCACACATATGATTTAACATCAAAACATCTTCCAGTACCTCCTTCACTTCTAACTGCTGATTTAGCTTAAATAGAGACAATGTATTTTTCTATATAATATCCCATGTATGCCATATAACTGTAGCATTTTGAAGAGCTTTCCTTTTGGCACTTTGTGATATGTCTTTTACAGATCAACACGTTAAATACAAATTCTTCTTATATTCCCAAGATTTCTCAACTATTTCTCTTAAAGTGAAAATCTGATTCTAATAACCTCTGTTTGGTCTGAATCCAGCTTTTCTTTACAAAGCTTCCCATACACAATTTTTCTTAGCCATTTTTTAAGTGTATTTCCATAAATCTTACCAGAACAATCAGTAGGGAAATATCTCTGTAATTCTCGTATTCGGTTTTATTTCCTTTTTTATAAATGGGTACTATGAGAGCTCTACTCCAATCATGTGGAATTTGTCCCTCTGTCCAGGCCTTCTGAACTATGCAGTGCAGCTACTGCAAGACTTTTATACCTCCATACTTGAGTATTTTTGGTAGATACCAATTTAGAAATGTTTTTGGAAAATTTGGAGGAAAAAACAAAGCTGATATTTATGAAACAAAGCAAATGAAGGCAACTGCATGATTCACAAGGCTTGGTCTACATTGATCACGTTATGAAAGAAAGTTCCTGACAAAATCATTAAAAATAAGGATCAAAAGAAACTTGATATTGTTAGCATTTAAGAATGTGTGGTTAGAGCTAATCTAAAGTGGTATGGTCACTTCTATAGAATGGAAGAGGAAAGGTTAGCAAAACAGGTGTTTGTTCCCAAGACCCAGTGCTTGTTGATTTTTCTGTTCAGGACATGGACCAGTTATCACTAACACCATGTTTCAACATAAAGATATGTACAAATTTACATGAGTGAGAAAGAGAGAGAGAGAGAAGAAAAAAAAGCTTTACTTTTTGACTTATTATTGAAATTTGAAGCAATCATTGCTTAGTTTTAATAAGGCAGAATAAAATATAGATGTTAAAAAATATGTAATAACATTTTTAAATAATTAAAGTTGAGCAGCTTTTACAGATGAACTGTAAAAGCTGCTCAACTTTATGTCCTTAGAAATAGTCTTAACTATACAAGAAATATTATTCAATATTGTTTGTAGAGAGCTCCTGAACAGATAAGTATTATTTTGAGTAATAATTGGTAAATTTGCTTGAATCTTACATAGTATTATTTACTTTTCATATCTTAGTGTGTCTGTGTGATTTGTGTTTTTTCTGAGTATTTTAATTAGGAAATTGATAGATATGATTATTTGTGCACATATAATTTTAGACAAAAATGGCATCCAGGTTGCTATCTTTGTCTAAAAATTTTAATTTAAAGGATTTGATTCAGTGTACTGCTTGCAAAATGTATGCATTGAGGAGAACGGTTGGAGTCTGGTTAAACAACGATAGTGGAGTGAATGTGTGTAGAAAGTGTAAGGAATGTGAGGATTTAAATAATGTTTCAGGTCGGGAGACTTCATATCATTGTTGAAAGTGAGAATGTAGAAAATAGTGATATTTGCGAGGTAGTACCTGATAGCTGTGAGAGTGGTGTTGAAAGTGAGAACGAAAGTAAACATACAGAACGAATGAATGAATTAATGGAAAATAAAAATGATGAGACTGATGCAATGAGTGAGATCGCACAGTTACGCAGAGCGATACACAGGGCAATCAGCAGTTGAAGCGTTAGCAAAAATGTTTACCGAGCGTACCGACTAATAAACGGCAAAAGTTTGATAGGAAAAATAAGAGTATGATAGTGAGTGTAAACAAAATGAAAGAGCGAGTGTTGTACGGAGATTCTTTAGTAAGAGGTGTGATATTTGAGAGCTTAACAAAATCATACCAACCTGGTGCAAATGTTAAGGATGTAAGTGAGTCAATTAGAATGCAAAAGCAGCGGGTGAAAGAATTAATAGTAGTAGCAGTACAAATGATTTGAAAGGAGACAAAATGACTATGAGAGAGGATTTGAAGGAATGCCTTGAGGTAGCAAAAGAGAAGAGTGAGAGAGTTAGGATGGTGAGTCTGTTGCCACGGTATGACAGTGAAGAGTATAGATGGAGGACTATAATTGCTAATGACGTTATGAGCGAATTATGCAGGAGGAGTGGTGTGGAATATGTGGATGTGTGGAGTGAGTTCGATGGGCGAAAGGATTTATATAAGATGGATGGTTTACATTTGAATGGATTTGGTGTACGGAGACTTGAAAAGGTGCTGAATGTAGTGGATGTGCAGAATCAGGGAAACTAGAGTTATTAAGGGGAGGGGGAAGTAGATATGCAGACTTTAAGGAGACAGCTGAGTGTATGAATGTGTGTAATATGCCCGAGCCAGTACAAAAGACAACAAATAAGAATGGGATAGTTAGTATAAAGCATCAAAATAGGGATGGGACAAATGGGCTTCTGCAATTCATGTATACTAATGCCAGAAGTATTAGGAACAAGAAGGAAGAATTTTTGGCCTAGGTTGGCACTTCCAGGCCACAGGTTATTGGCACTAGTGAAACATGGCTGACAGAAGATGATATAGCTTGTGGATTTAATGCGAGGGGTATGGTGTGTTCAGGAGTGATGGAGAATAAAAGGGGGGGGGGGGAGGAAGAGTGCTATTGGTGATAGCTGATGAGCTACAGCCAAGGAGAATAGAAGTGGAACTGCAGGATAGAGAAAAGAGAAAATTTGAGGTTATTTGATATGAGATTTAAACTAGCAGAACAAAATATACAGTTGGGTTCTGGTATAGACCACGTGATGGAATAGATGGTGGAGATAGTATGCATAAGCAAATAGAAGAAATGAGTGGAAGGAGGGTAATTATTATGGGTGATTTCAATTATGTTAACATTGACTGGAAGGAGGAGAGGACACATGGGAGGAAGGAATTGGATTTTATGCGGTTATTAAGGGATAACTATCTGCGACAGCATGTAATAGAAAATACTAGGGGTCAGAGAGTGCTTGACCTTGTAATTGCATCTGAGAATTTGGCTGTAACGAATATGACCACGTTGCCACCATTTGGTGAGTGTGATCATAGGGTCTTGACTTGGGAGGTGGCTAAAGGAGTGGAATTTGCAATTAAGACAGGGTACATATGGAATTACTCAGCTGGTAAGTATGACAAGCTTAGGAGTTTGATTGGTTCAGTGCCATTGCATGTAAAACTGCAAGGGCTAGATGTTGATAGTGCATGGGAGGCAGTTAAGAAGTGTTTCCATGAGGCAATGGCTGACTATATACCTAGAGTCCGAGTAATAAATAAGGTAGTAGTTAAATGGATGAATAACGCCATTAAGCTTGAGCTGCATAAAAAGAAACAACTATGGAGAGAATTTAAGGAGAAAGGTGACCAGCAGGCACATGAACGGTATAAAGTGCAGGCCAGAAGGGTAACGAGTGTGGTAAGAAAAGCTAAAACGAATTATGAGAGAACATAAGCCATGCAGGCTAAAGGGAATCCCAAACAGTTTTTCAATATGTTGCAAGTAAAAGAAAAAATGTATATGGCAGAATGATTTTAAAGAATGCCGATGGTAGGGAGGTAACCGAATCAGTTGATATAGTTGAATTACTGAGCGAGCACTTTGCAAGAGTATATCATCCAGGTGGTGACATTGCAGGAATGAGTGAACCAATGGATTATAAGGGAATTGTGGTGAATGAAGTGGAGGTGAATAGTCTATTACAAAACCTCAATGTCAATACATCTGTGGGATTGGATTGTATACCAGCTCGTGTTGTACGTGAAGCGGCTAAAGAATTGTCTGTGCCCTTGACTATTTTGTTTAATTTGAGTCTCTGGTCTGAGTTATTCCTGAGGGAGTGGAAAAAGGGGAAAATAGTTCCACTGCATAAAGGAGGTTCCAAGACTGCTGTTGTAAATTACCGACCGATTAGCATATCAGGAATCGTTGTCAAGGTCTTGGAGAAATTAGTCAAGAGAAAAATACAGGATTTGATAGATGAAAATGGGATACGGTAAGGGGGACAACATGGCTTTGTGAAGGGTAGATCATGCCTCAGTAACTTGCTCACGTTTTATAACACAGTGACGGCTGAACTGGATAAGGGTAATGGGTTTACAGTGATTCTACTGGACCTTGCTAAAGCCTTTGACAGGATACCACATGGAATTCTAATCAGTAAACTGCAGCATATGGGGATGGATATAGGGTTGGTGAGATAGATAGGAAGGGTGGTTGATGGAGAGATATCAGAGAGTGGTTTATTCAGGAGTAGAGTCCAAAAGACGGCCTGTGACTAGTGGTGGGCCACAAGGATCTGTTCTTGGACTACTGCTGTTTAATTTGTTCATTAACGATATAGGAAAGGATCTGAGAGGAAGTGTTCACTTGTTTGCTGATGATGCAAAGTTGGATAGAGCAATAGCGAGTGCACAGGATGTCAAAATTTTGCAAGATGATTTGGATAGTTTGGAGAACTAGGCTAAGGAAAATGGATGTCAATTTAATGTGGCAAAGTGTAAGGTTATGCATTTTGGGGTGAAAAGATTAGCAGCAGTATATCACATTGGTGGAACCGTACTCCAGGAGATTGATGAGGCCAGGGATTTGTGAGTGTTGGTGGATAGGGAGTTGAAATTTAGGGGGCACATTGCAAAAGTGGCTAAATCAGCTCATCAAATCACTTGGTTGCTGAAAAATACTTTAACAAGCAGAGACAAACAAGTTATTGTTCCTCTGTATCGAACCTTGATAAGACCCCATCTAGACTGCTTCGCCCAGATATGGGCGCCAGGGTTTCTTCTTCATTGGAAGGAGGTGGGGAAGATCCAGAGACGAGTGACCAAGATGATAGCAGGTCTATGGAATGAATCTTATGAGAACGGGTTGAAGATTTGTGGGTTGCAGAAATTGGTTGATAGGCAGAAAAGGGGTGATATGATTGAGACATTCAAATTACTGAAGGGTTTCTATAAGATTAATTCAGAAGATATTTTTGAGAATAGGGCTGGTGGTGGGAGAACTAGGAGCAATACATGGAAGCTGGGCAAGAATGTGGTTAGCAAGGGTTTTAGAGCTAGGTTTTTGACTTGGAGAGTGGTGAATGAGTGGAATAAGCTGCCAGAATCTGTTGTGGGTGCCATGACTGTGAATGCGTTCAAGGCGAGGTATGATAGATACTGTGTGAATGTTGAACAGTTGTTCTTGACATGATGTTAGGGCCTCCCTCGATGAGTCTGTCGACTCCCTGGAGGTGCCCGTAATAATAATAATAAAAAATGAAAGAGTTTGAAAAGAAGAACCAACCCTTGGAGTATCAGTGGCACACACTCGGAAGAAAAGATTGTATATTGGAAGTTTCTAGCAAGTTAGTTGACATACTCTAAGACAATAAAGAGAAATATGTAATATAGCAAAGGTATGTGTAAAACTAGCTAAATAAAAAACATCGGAAAACTGGTAAGAATGAAGATAAAGGAATCAAAGAATAAAAGTGATGCAATCTGAAACTAAAGATATTCTAGTTGCTTTGATTAATTATTTTGAAAGATGGTTAAATGAAACAAACATTGACCAGAGAATGGTAGAAATATTCAAGAGGAATGCAGTCAGAAGTATTTTAATACTTGGGGTAGAAAAACTATTCAAAAGCTGAAATGTTGAACCACTGCTGAACGTTCACATGAATGTAGACAAGGCCTGGTCTACATTGATCACATTAGGAAAGAAAGTTCCTGACAAAATCATATTAAAAATAAGGATCAAAAGAAACTTGTTATTGCTAGCATTTAAGGATGTGTGGTTAGAGCTAATCTAAAGTGGTATGGTCACTTCAACAGAATGGAAGAGGAAAGGTTAGCAAAACAGGTGCTTGTTTCTAAGACCCAGCAAGTATTCCTGCTGCAAAAGGATATTTTTGTAGTTGGAGTAAATGCCGACCCACTGGATGGATAATGACGTGTTTATTGGATGTCTGAAGTGGTGAATGTCGCATTTGGTCTTCATGTAATATGAGTGACACTTTTCAAGGACATTCCCAACAGACACACAAAACATCCTCCATTTTGAGACTTCATCAGTAAAAATGCATATTAATGCTGGTGGTTCCACTGGTCAGCCCTCAGATACTACACAAAGATTGAACCTGCCAGTAACATGTCCAATGCATCAACGGGTATATCTCCTTACTACATGTCCCCACTCTTTTCTTTTCTTCCATCTAATCATCAGTAAACTAAGAATGAAACATATAAACGTTGCCAGTGATGACAATTGCATCCAAACAAATCTCCCTCAAAATCCATTTCCATCAAAAAAAGACAGCCCCCACCACATACAAATCATGTCATAAATCAACACATATTCAAAACCCCTCACCTCCACATCCATTTGATGAATAACATCCATAGCAAAACACCAATATTAATGACCTTCATCATCACTTACTGTCATCCAGAAACCAGACCGCCTATGTTTGGGAAAAACCCCAATTGCAGCTACAGCCACTGCTGTCATCCACCTTCATTTATGCCAGATGTTGGCAACCTTTTTTGAGATAAGAGCTGTAAAGAGTTAGTTTTTGATCTAATTAAAGAAAACAAAAGTATGGGAAACTCCTCCCTCCTCCTCCTCCCAGCTTGCACTGAGAGAAGGAGGGAGGAATTTTTTATAAAGGGGAATAGAGTGGCACAGTGTTTAATTAAAAAATATACTTTCAATATTATTTATTAATATGGAAAAAAATGTACTGCATCCAATTAGGAATTAATGTAACTTTTGCTGCTGAATTTCTTGACTGAGTCTCTCAGCATCAGTCAAGTATGCTGTGATTTTCATTTTCAAACCTACTGAACTGACTTGCTTCATTCAGAGACAGTTTTTCTTGATTTATTGTTAATATTCATGTTTCCAAATATTTGCTTGCAGAAGTACGTTGAACCAAAAATTTCCGAATGCAAATAATTTCACATTTCTTTATTTGTCTGGTAAGCTGCTCCATACATTGAACACACAGATATTATTTTGCACATGTTTTTGCTATTTTATACTTGCCGCTGCCACAATAGTTAATCTTTTGATACCTTGCAGTACATGTGCTCTGCTAGCAGTGCATTAGAAAACTAAACTGTTTGTGGCATGCTCTTCTTGTACATGTAGGCTAAAAGTTAGAGCTTCACTTACATGTTCAAGTGTGGCTCTTGCAAGCTGATTTCAGTATTTTTTTAATCTCACACACATCTTCTATCCAAGAATGAGTTTCATTCACTGGTTAAAGGTTTATAGATTTTTTAATATGTTTGGCTCACCTTTACCCTGTTATCCTACATCTTCCTAAGGGCAAGTTTGTTATGTCTATAGATGTAAATATTCACAGAGCCACTTTGCTTGCCTGTAGGTGGAAAAATCCAAGTTACCAAGAGAAAAATCCCTGCTATCTCTGTATGTGACAGATTAAGCATCCCTCAGTTTGTAACTTATAAATGTTCTTAGTTCTTTATGTTGTAGATGTAATTCAAATCGGTATCTTTCCAGCCAGCAGGCATTGTCATTCAAGAATGTATAAATAGAGCTTCTTAGCTGATATTAAATGGTTAAATCCCCACTTAAACAGAAAGGGGGAGTTAAAGGTAAGCAAATTAATTGTTGTCCCCAGCATAATGGTTGGGGGAGGTGACTGACTTGAGAAAAAAAAAAGATCTAGTTGGACTGATGCAATAAGAATTGCCTTAGAAGACCGAAATTCAAAATCTGACAATATTGACAGATTAGTCTGTCTGGAAGTTAATAATGAAGTGAATTTTTCATGCAGTACCAACATAGTATGCTGAACACTCGTAGAGGGTATATATCAATAATTTGATAATGAAGATAGTATTTTGCAATGGAAGAATGTCTTTAACAATACAGTGGTATCTCGCTAATCCGAACTAATAAAAACCGTGCTTGTTCGTATTAGTGAATTTCCCCCCAAGAGACTATAACTAGTGTTTAAGACAAAAATAATAAGATTCTAATGGTATATCAATTTAATTCTGTAAATAAATGAAGTAACTGATATGAAAAAGCTACTGTACTGAAATATAAAACTGCAATACAAAAGATTATTTTAATAAAAAATTAAGTTTATATATACTGTATTGTTGAGGATTCTGATTTAATAAAATTGCAGAGTTCAGTACATAACTTAATAAAAAAAACTCACTTTCTTGTACACAACACAAAAAAAGTTCCACAAAATAACACAAAAAAATAGTTTTTTTTTTAAATTTCTTTGTAAAAAAGTCACTGATTTTCTTTTGCTTCTCGGAAGCTAAACTTTTTTCGAACGATTCTTCTCGGAGCTGCATTAGCAATAAAATTTTGTGGAATGGCATATCTGCTTCGCCCATTCTATAGACATTGTAAAACTGTCAACTGCCTCTTCATGTTTTACTTTTTTTTTCTTCGAGTTCTTTATCATCATCATCGTCTTCTAATTCATTCTGTAGCGTCATATTTATAATTTCAGCATCTGATTCGATTTTGAATGCACTTTCAGTTCTACCTGTAATCCATTCCGTAACATATTTTTGTGAAATTTCAATATCTGGATTTATATTTTTAACCAAATTATGCACGTTTTGAATTTCCTCTTTTTGTGTATCACCATAGTTATCTTGGTAAATTCTAGAAGGCCACAGTTTTTTCATGATGCTCAAATTGCTTCAGGTTCTATGGCTTTCCAAGCAAATGTGAACACATAATAAATCAAAATAGGCTTACATTATAACCGTAGAATCGACAGTATGAAAAAAAAATACTATACTGTAATGATAATAAAATAAATAATAATAGTTAAAATAATAATTATTAAATAAAAATAACAGTGCACAAAATAATATATAATAAATAAAACTTTTTTTCTTTCAAACTGCAGTTCGGATTACTGGATGGTTCGAATTAGCGAGATACCACTATATAAATTTTACTAATTTCTTAGTTATTGTATGTGTTGTAACATTTTTTGCATAACATTTAGCTATTAGTATTATCTGTATTTTTATATGATTATTACTGATTTAGTTAATGAAGAAAGCCAACAGAAGAAAAGAACAAGAACCAGATTTTGAAGAGAAACGGCTCAATCTCAGTATTGATGAAAATGACAGAATGACCATGGATTATGACAAGGAAAATGAATTTTATGGAAGGACACCTTATAAGCGTCCTGGTGATGCATATAGTTACTTCAGGTAATGTGAAATTTCTTGTTTGAAATTGTACTATTGTAAAAATAATCATAATTCAATTATGGATCTTTTTACAGTTGTTTCTCTAATTTTAATATATCATTATTTTTGGTTTCATAACATGTATATCGGCATTTTGGATGCACCCATTATTGATGTATTATATTATTGTAGAAATGGATGAACAAGGATGTGCTGGCAATTTGGGATTTAGCCGAACAAATTGTATAATACCCCCATTGTTTTTGCCAGGGAACCAGGGTAAACAGTGTTCAACATCTCAGAGTTCAAGATCGGTACTATCAACATAAGAAGCCTGAATGGCAAAGAAATGGAGCTAGCTAAGGAATTAGATAAGTACCAGATTGACATAATAGGGGTGACTGAAACAAAAAAGACAAAAACTGGTGAGATCTTTCTGAGCAATAAATTCAGGAAATAACAATCAGGGAAAGAAGGAGTAACTGTACACAAAATACGTGGCTAAACTTCTTGAATGGTAGTCAATATCAAGTAGAGTGATGTGGGTAAATATCAGAATGGGGAACTGGACTATGAGAAGTATTTGTGCCTATGGTCAAACAGAAGGGTCTACTAAGAAGTGGAGGAATTTTTTGAGGCTTTAGAGAAAGCAGCTGACACAAAGGAAAAATTGGTCCATGTCATCATCATCATCAAATTCCTGAAATGTACCCTCAAGGGGTGTACAGGATACAATCGTACTGCGTGAAAAACTTACAGCATTACTAACTTCCTATCTACAATTTTCCTCCAAATCAGTCTATTGCTTGTCAAGACCTCAACATTATGAGATCTTATATTTCTATCTTATAAGGCACTTTTTACTGTATCAATCCACCTATATCTTGGTCTTCCTCTGAGTCTGTTTCCTGCAAACCTGGCAGAGAACACTTGTTTTGCTAATCTTTCCTTTTCCATTCAATTGATCATACTGCCTGAGATTAGCTCTGCTAATACATTCCTGGATGCCAACAATGTCAAGTTCTTTCCTAATATGATATTGCCATTGATGCCATCTATTCATTAACCTAATCTTTCTCAGGACTCTCATATCTGTGGTCACTCTAGTCCTTGGTCAAGGGTTTTATTTCTAACCCAACTCTCAGATTCATAAGTTAAAATTGGTTTGAAAACTCTTGTATACAGATAATTTGTTGTTTTGACTGATTTCTATCTTATTCCATATAAATTTATTCATTTGACTTCCCACCATACCAGCTTGATGATGATGAGGACCAACTTTTCCTTTGTATCAGCTGCTTTCTCTTGATTCTGTTGTGTATTATCATATTTAATTCACCATTGTCATGAAAACTGATGCTTAAGTTGCTGAAATGTTTTACTTGTTCTATAGGTTATCCATTCACAATGCAGTTGACATTTTCAACTATTCTACCTATTTTCATCATCTTTATCTTTTTATTGCTGACCTTCATACCATATCTATTACAACAGTTATTCAGTTTAGTCTGGGAATCTTGCAGATGTGCACTGGATTTATTTAAAAGTATAACATCATCTGCATAAAGTAGAGAGCTGAAATTAACATCTCCAATTATGATATCAGATTCAATACCATTTCCTTCATAATGTGATCCATATAAATCAGGGGTCGCCAAACTTCTTTGACCGTCGACCCTTTCAAGTGTTTCTTGACTTTTTATCGACCCCCTCTATTTTACTATTACGTAATTTTAATATTACCTAATATGTATGTTGATGAATTTTAGAACATTAACGCTTACTTGTATGTCGATGCGCAAAAATAAGACTGGGTTCGAATACGTGTAAGTATAAGTAAATAAGCAACCGCGCATGTGTTGCAATCTCGCGCCGGCCGGGTGGGAACCACCAACATCCGTTTATTGGTAAATACATCATTTTGGCCTACTTGATTGGCCTCCGTAACTATTTTCATGACCTTACTCCATCTTACAGGTCTTATTCATGTCACTGTTCCCACGATTCACTCTTAATTGCGTTGTCATTCAGGATGGAGGTAATCCAAGTTAACCGAATTAAATATTAACCATACAATGATGTCTTCAATTTTTCTATCGACCCCTAACAATGTTATATTGACCACTTTGGCGATGACTGATATAAATAATGAATAACAGAGGGGATATTGTACATTCTTGTCTGACACCAGATTTAACATTAAACATCTTCCTGTACGTCCTTCAATTCTAACTGCTGACTTACAACTCATATAAAGACTAAGTATTTCTAGATATATAAATCCCCATTGACACCATACAACTGTAACATTTTGAATAGCTTTTTTTTTCACCTTGTCAACTATTCGTCGTAAAGTGAAAATCTGATCCTTATAGTCTATTTGGAATCCAGCTTGTTCTTCAAGCCTCCCTTCCACAATCTTTCTCAAGTATACTTGCATAAATCTTACCAGGAACACTCAGTAGAGAATATGGGTACTATGAAAGCTCAACTCCTATCATCTGGAATTTTGTCCTTCGGTTCTAGGCCTTCAGAACTATGCATTCATTGCAAGACTTTTATACCTCCATACTTGAGCATTTCTGGTCGAATATCATCTATTCCTGCTGCCTCCTCTCCACATTTCACGCTATTGATGGCTTCTTCTGCTTCAAGCATGGTTATGTATTCCTTATTGCATGCCTGTTGTGTGATTTTTACCACTATGCTGTCACTGCTTGTTTTATTTAGTTATTTTTCGAGGTAATTATTCCATACATCAAGGATATCTTTTTCTCCAGTTTTGAAATGAACTTTATCATCTCTAGCATTCTTTCCTCCATTTCTGAGCTTTTTCAACAACCTCCAAAATATCTTCCCACCTTCTTGATGTTTATTTTCTATGTTCTTACCAACGTCTTACTGTGACTTTTGTTTAGCTAGTTTTTATGCGGTGTTTCTTACATTTGTCTCTGTATTTTCTAAGAGCACAAGCTGGCTTATTTGCCAGGAACTTTTGATATGCTTTCTTCTTTTCCATCGTGCCGCTTTAATTCCTGTGTACACCGTGGAGTTCTGATTTTTCTATTTTTGCACACAAACCTCACCACATGCCTCTCTTGCTGAATCAATGAATGTTTTCTTCAGGATTTGACATTGAATTTCCAAGGTTTGGTTCCTTTTTCAAACTCTTTCTTTTCTTGAATAATGTTTGTGTATTTTACTCTACGGTTTACATCTGAGAGCTGCTCAACTTCCATTTACTTTAAAACTTTCTTACATGTTATTCTTTTTGATATGAGATTCAATTTTATCCTGCTCAAGACTAAATAGTAATCACTTCCAATTTCAAATCCTATGTACACTCTGGTGTCCTGCATCTGTGAGAAAACATTACTATCAACAATAACAGTCAATGAGACTTTTCTTATTCGTTGCATCTTCTCTCCATGTGAATTTGTGCACATTTTTATGTTGGAACATGGTATTAGTAATAACCAGTCCATGTCCTGAGCAGAAATCCAACAGGTATTTGCCATTATTATTAGCTTTGCTCTTTTCTTCAAATTTTCCGAAAAATATTTTTATATGTCTGACAATCATTTCCACTACTATTTAGATTCCCAACAAGTACCAACTTTTCCTTTTTCATTGTGTCAGCTGCTTTCTCTAAAGCATAAAAAAATTCCTCCAATTCTACCTCAGTAGCACCTTCTGTGGGACCATTAGGCACAAATAAGTCTTATTGTCCAATTCCCCATTCTGATATTTGCCCAGCTATTTGTCATAAAGTGAAAATCTGATCCTGATAGTCTCTATTTATGCTGAATCCAATTTGTTCTTCACCAATCTTCTCTTCCAGAATCCTTCTCAATTATTTCTAAAGTATACTTGCATAAATCTTACTGGGAATACTCAGCAGAGAAATACCTCACATTCTTAATTCTCACATTCAGTTTTATTTCTCTTTTTGTATGGTGGTAATATGAAGACTATACTCCCATCATCTGGAATTCATCCCTCTGTCCACGCCTTTTGAACTATGCAATGCAGCCACTGAAAGACTTTTATACCTCCACACTTAAGCATTTCTGTTTGATATCATCTACTGCTGCCTTTCCATATTTGAGGCTTTTGATGGCTTTTTCTACTTCAAGTATAGATATGTATTTCTGATTGGTGAGTGGAATTTTGCATAATTTGTCAAGACTTGTAAATGGCTATTTAAGCATTTTGCACATCACCAATTCAAAGTTTTTATGCCAAAGCTAATGAACCTGCCCTGTTTGCTTTGGTAGGAACAGTTACCTCTCCTTACAAGTCCTACATGGACTTGTATAATTCTCTACCTTGGGAGTTCGGTATTATTCCATTAGACTACCTTTTGTTTGGTCTGCATGTGAAGGCGATGATGGTTAATATTGGCATGGAGTTTGACAGTGTTAACTGTACTGATCATAAAAGTATTCTTACCAATCTATACTGAAGTTCAAGATCTTAGAAATCTGTCAGTTTTGCCAATGTGTTTCTGGACTGCAATATATCCAGTCAGATCACACTTGAGAATAAAATTCTTCAATGTACTAAATTCACTGCATATAGTCTGTGGTAAAGTACTAAAGGTGCTGCTTATAGTATAGTCTAGTGGTAAAGTCCTAAATAATGCCATCTAATCTGCTAAGGGCCCTTAGGCCTCCTCTCAGTTGACATGCTTCATCTTTATTATTAGTGTAGTGCCTGCATGCACGTATCTTATTTTTTGTTTCCTGGTGATGGCAATTTGACTGCTGAAATATTGATTAACACTTTGAGTCCTATCTATGTAAATATACAACACTATGTATATATACTTACAGAAGGTCTAGGACTAAAAGTGTTAAAAATTTATTTTAGTTAATATTAGTCTACATTGTAACTTCCTTAAAGTGCTACATAAGTGTTCAAACCAGTTTTTAACATGATTCTGAAAATTGATATAGAAATAAAACAGTTTATTAGAGAATGGAAACCATAGATCATTGGCAAGGTCATACTAAAAAAGATATTAGGAAGGTACTTGTCATTGTTAGCATCTACGAATGTGTGAGCAGAGCTGTTAGAAGTATGATGATATGATTACCTAAACAGTGTGAGAGAAACTTAAGCAAAACAGATATTTGATGCCAGGAGAGCAAGAAAATAAACCATGGGAAGATAAAGAACAAGATCTTATTGATTGATGTAGTAAAATGTCTCAAAGAAGATATAAATATAAAATTTGACAATGCTGATTAGTAGGAAAGTAGTTGAGATGCTGATTAGTAGGAAAGTAGTTGAGATGCTGATTAATAGGAAAATTGTCATTAGGAAGTCAGTAATAATGTAAACTTTGCATCTGGTTCTATCATTAAATTATATTTGACAAGAAATTATGTTCTTGTTGAACCTTTTACCTGTATGCAAAGAAAGTTTGCACATGAAGGTATGTCATGCACAAAGTTTGCTTACACTGGGTAAAGAATTGAACAAGAATGTAATTTGCAATTTGTAATTATAACCAAGTGCAAAAAACTTTCTGGTAGTAAGCAGAGGATAATATGAAAATTTTATCATATCCTGTGCACCTTTGAAGGGTGCACAGGATATAATATTGGGAATTTGATGTCAATGATTAATTTTAATAAGACAGACATATTATTGATTTGACAGACTAATTCATAACTTTGTATAATTCATTGTTCAGTGTGATCTGTTTTTGTTAGGTATGATGAAACTCCAGAGACTTATGATAATGGGGAACGAGAGGCTAGAGATTATTGGCGTGGAGGACGCTATGAAAATTTTGAAGTTCGTTGGTCAAGACAAAATGCTGAGCATAAGGTAATTATAATCTTTATAGATTCATTGATTTTTACAAAATTCAGTGTTGAATTTCTGATTTACATAAGTTTTTAAAGAATGTTATTTATATTTTAACTCGTGTTTATCCTGTCATTCACAATTCATTTTATAATGCTCACATTTAATTATTGATTTGTGAGCAACATTCACTACTCACAAGTAGTGAATTCAAGAGGAACAATGAAACCAGCTAATTAATTCTTGCTGTGCATCTTTCTGTTTTAAAGACAGAGCATCACCATGAGATTCTTTCATTGCAACATTATTCAAAATATATCAGATTTTGATTAATCACATGTTATATAGTTTCAGATATTTTTTTATTATTTTTTTGAAATATTATAAAATACATACAAATCATCATAAAATATTACCGGAATCATTCATGTTTAATTTAAACGTCTTTAGCTAAGTTTCATAGCAATTATTGATATAATTATAGGAAAACAAAAAAGAGAACAACAGTTCAATTGAAAGCATGTGAAAAACAGTCCATCTGCATTGATAAATATCCAAAATTAATTACAAATTAAGGAAAACATGAATGATGAGTAATAATCAGTATGACTTCTCCAAATTGAGAAAGTTTTAGACAATCGTTTTTGTTCAGGTTTGGGTTGTGAATGTGTGCTTCATAGCTTTACTTGTAGAGTCATTCCAGAAAAAAATAACCTTTGTGTAACACTTTAAGTTATGCTCCACCAAATCCTGTGTTTTGTAGATAATACATGGCTTGCTTAACCAGATTTGTTTGAGTGAAACAAATCCTGAATTAATGACAAAGTTAAATAATTTTACAATATCAGAATGAAAGTCATTATGAAGTAATTCAGTTGTATCTGTCAGAGGAATATTTGTAAGAGTGAGATTACATCAAAACTTACTAGAAGATCTGTGGGTTGTAAGGATAATAATCCTGAAAGTTTATTTTTAAAATCTATTGATTTTTTTTTTTATGAAGGAAGCAGAATTTCCAGTAAATACAGATAGGATTTTAAGACTTTATATATCAGACATCCTATGCAGTTCACAATAGGTCTTAAGAGCACATTTTCATTATGCAATTTAGGAAGGCCATATTGTCTTTGAGCAAAAGCATGATGAACATTTTGCTTTGGTCTTTTTATTGTTTCTTCATCCCAAGAATGAACTTTGTCCTAGAGGCTGTTAAGTTTATTGATTTGTGATTGAGTTGGGTCTCAGTCAGTGCTTCTGTACGTACAATGATCTCAAGTAGAAGATTAAGATTTGTAAAATAATTGTTCTTATCATGACCTACACCTGCTCGACATTTGTTGGCCTTGGTAATAATTACGTTTTTATTACATTTTAGAGAAGATAGGGTTGAAATTCTTTTTTTTTTAGATAACATTACATTCAGGAGATATTGATTTGAATAAAATATATGCTGCACAACATCTAATTTTAGTTGCTAAATTATATGAATGATTATGAAAGCCTTTATCTATATTAACATGAAGTCCATGATTGGAATGGTGTTTGGAACTACTGCATATACTCTAATCATTTTGATAATACTGATATTTCATCACAGAGGTATTACAGAGGTATTTCCCTACTGAGTGTTCCTGGCAAGATCTATGCAAGTATACTTGAGAAACGGTTGAGAAGAATTGTGGAAGAAAAGCTTGGTGAAGAACAAGCTGGATTCAGGCCAAATAGAGGCTGTCAGGATCAGATCTTCACTTTATGACAAATAGTCGAGAAATCATGGGAATGTAACAAAGATCTGTATTTAAGTTTTGTCGATTTGGAAAAGGCATATGACAAGGTGCCAAGAGAGAAGCTATTCAATACGCTACAGTTATATGGTGTCAATGGGGCATTATATCAAGCAATACTTAGTCTTTATTTGAAGGAAGTACAGGAAGATGGTTTAATGTTAAATCTGGTGTGAGACAAGGATGTACATTATCCCTTCTGTTATTCATTATCTATATGGATCACATTATGAAGGAAAGTGGTATTAAACATGATATCAAAATTGGAGATGTTAATGTCAGCTCTTTGCTTTATGCGGATGATGTTATACTTCTAAATAAATTCGCTACAAGTCTGCAAGATTCTCTGACTAAATTGAATAGTTGTTGTAATAGATATGGTATGAAGGTCAGCAATAAAAAGACAAAGACAATGAAAATAGGCAGAATCATTGAAAATGTCAACTGTGTTGTGAATCGAGAACCTGTGGAACAAGTAAAACATTTCAGCTACTTAGGCATGATTTTTAGCAAAGATGATGAAATTAAGTATGAAAATAGACAACAGAATCAACAAAGCAGGTATCGTAGGAAGTCAACTGAATAAATTCATATGGAATAAGAGAGAAATTAGTCGAAACACTAAATTAGCTATACAAGACGGTGTTCAAACCAGTTTTAACTTATGGATCTGAGAGCTGGGTCAGAAGTAAAACACTTGACCAAAGACTAGAGACCGCAGATATGAGAGTCCTGAGAAAGATTAGAGGCATGAACAAATGGCATCAATGGCAATATCATATTAAAAAAGAGGATATTAGGAAAGAACTTGACATTGTCAGCATCCAGGAATGCATTAGCAGAGCTAATCTCAGGTGGTGTGGTCACTTAAACAGAATGGGCGAGGAAAGATTAGCAAAGCAAGTGTTCTCTGCCAGGTTGGCAGCAAAATGACCCAGAGGAAGACCAAGATATAGGTGGATTGATACGGTACAAAGTACCTTAGACGACAGAAATATAAGATCTGATAATGTTGGAGTCTTGACAAGTATCAGACTGATTTAGAGGAAAATTGTAGATAGGAAGTTAGTAATGATGTAATTTTTTTCATGTAGTACTATCAGTACACCCCTTGAGGGTACATGGCAGGAATTTGATGATGATGATGATATTTATCATTAGATAGAGGATGGTCTGAAGACAGATTTTGAGGAGTCTTGTAGGTTATTAATATGCATAGTTTTCTTATTCAATAGATATTCAAACTTCTAGATATGATGCTGCTTAACGGAAAAAAAAACTTCATTAGCTGAGTCCAAAAAAAAAAAAAAAAAAAAATCTAAACTATCAAATTCTTCAATAGATAACATATTAGAGAATTCAGTCATAATAGAATCAATATTGCGATTGAATAAAAAATAACAGCTTCTTTGCTTCTCAGATCTGATTAATTAACAATAAAAAACTTACACATCTGTAAATGCAATGTGCTTTTCATTCGCTTCAAGCATCGAGGGTATCAAACACTGAGAGAGGATGCTGGCTCAGCTTTCCTCCCACTATTGTTGTTGTTCTTTTCTTTGCCATCTGTCAGATGACAGGTTGAGTTCCCTATGTGCAAATCTTTGCTGTAGAAAATCTTTGCCATTCAAAGACTGTAGCAAGTTATTTTTGGTCTACCTCTTGATCATCTTCCTTTATTGATTCCATTCAGGACTATATTTGGTAATCTCTGAGAGGAGACCAAACCATCTTAATTGCTTGCTATGATATCTTCTGTATAGTTTAATTCATGTTTGACTTGCTCATTTGTTTTGCATTCTGACCAGTGAGTCTTATTTCTTTTTTTAGACATTTCATTTAAAATACTCTGATTTTCTGTATTTCTTTCTGATTCAGTGTCCAAGTCTTGTCTCCATATGTTGCTGTAGGTATAATAATAGTTTTATAGAGTTTTAGTTTGAGGCTTTTTGAAATGCTGTTAGTTTTCGATATTTTCTTTAATTTATTCATATTAGACCATTCATTATTAAGTCTGTATTTTACTGTTTTTGTGTTGTTGAGGTTGTGAGTAATGAGACTGCCAAGATATGTAAATTGCTTTACTTGTTTGTGATTTTCCAAGTTTTGAAAATTTTTCTTAATCTCTTCCTGTTTTCATTGTTTTAGTTAGATGTTTGGTTAGATGATTTTCACTCCAAAAGTTTTGCATTCTTTATTAAATTTTTTGTTTTTCCAGTTCTTTAGATTCTCCAATAATAACAATAATATCATATTTTATGTGGTTGATGTTCATGCCATTTATTTGTAGACCAGAGTAATCAGCTCTGTGGATTTGCATATTTCTTCCATATAGATATTAAATAATTTGGTGGGCAACCCTGCATGACTCCTTTTTCTACTTTGAATTTGTCTGTTTTTATTTTATTGAATTTGATAGTTGCTTTGGTATATTTATAATAATGTAAGGTTAGTAGTTCTGAATCTGGTGTCATGGATTTTAAGATGTTAATCATTTTGTTCCTGTTAATGGAATCAAAAGCTTGTTTGAAGTCAATAAAACTCAGTATACAGGTAAGTTGTATGCCCAGTACCTTTCAGCCAGGCTACTAAGGGTAAAAAATATGGTCTATAGTAGAACCTCCAGATCTGAATCCTCCTTTATCTTCTCCTATTGTGTCATTCATTAAAGATGGTTTCTATGTGGAATAACGTATGTGAAGATTTTATAGCTATTGATTTTCACTCCAAAAGTTTTGAATTTTTTATTAAAATTTTTTGGATGTTATGGATCTCCTTTTTTTTTTTCACCATCAAATTCCTGCCATGTATCCTCAAGGAATGTACAGGATACGATAGTACTACATGAAAAATTTACATCATTACTAACTTCCTATCTACAATTTTCCTCCAAATCAGTCTATTACTTGTCAAGACTCAAACATTATCAGATCCTATATTTCTATCGTCTAAGGCATTTTGTACCATATCAATCCACCTATATCTTGGTCTTCCTCTGGGTCGTTTTCCTGCCAACCTTGCAGAGAACACTTTTAACTTATGGATTAACTTAACTCAACAACAAACAAGATATTAACTTAACTTAACAACAACCTTGCAGAGACCAGTTTTAACTTATGGATCTGAGAGCCAGCTCTCAGATCCATAAGTTAAAACTGGTCACTGTCTTGTATAAAGCTAATTAGTATTCTGACTAATTTCTCTCTTATTCCATATGAATTTATTCAGTTGACTTCCTACCATCCTGCTTTGTTGATTCTGTTGTCTATTTTCATACTTAATTTCATCATCTTCGCTAAAAATCGTACCTAAGTAGCCGAAATGTTTTACTTGTTCCACAGGTTCTCTATTCACAGGTTGAGTCCCCTAAATGCAGTTGACATTTTCAACGATTCTGCCTGTTTTCATCGTCTTTGTTTTTTTATTGCTGATCTTCATACCATATCTATTACAACAGTTATTCAATTTAGTCAGCGAATCTTGCAGACTTGTAGCGGATTTATTTAGAATTATAACATCATCCGCATAAAGCAAAGAACTGACATTAACATCTCCAATTTTGATATCAGGTTTAATACCACTTACCTTCATAATGTGATCCATATAGATAATGAATAACAGAGGGGATAATGTACATCCTTGTCTCACACCAGATTTAACATTAAAACCATCTTCCTGTACTTCCTTCAATTCTTACTGCTGACTTGTAACTCAAATAAAGACTAAGTATTGCTTGATGCAAATCTGGCCTTGCACAACATGCAATTGAAAATACCAACCACAGGATCCAGTGTCAAAATGCCACTACATAGATCCACATATAAATATGAACAGTTATATAAAGAAAGTGTTGAGGTCCTACTTCATGACCCAATCTTTATCGAAATAACTGTCTCACTATTTCAAAAGGGTGGGAAATTGTTATCCTCAATTATATTCAATAATTTATCTGCTATATTTTAATGCAATTTCTATCGTTGTTTGTTAGTTTTATTAATGATGTCCTGTGATACATAAGACGAAATATTTACATAATTAAAAAGTTATTTACCATGGTATATGTATTATTCTACCACTATAGTCATAAGTGGATACAGAAACTATTTTGGGTTACCAGTGTCTGACAGAATAATCCTAATCAGAATAAAAGCATATCCAATGAATGTTACACTCATACATGTGTGTATTTATACAGGTTTGTAAGAAAATATACTGACATGGAGTTTGGAAAACATTAATATTCATTCCAGTTAAATGAAATCAAAGCCCAGAGATTGTGAGAATTACAGAACCATCGCTTTAATTTCATATGCAAGTAAAGTTGTTCTGAAAGTGATCCAACAAAGGCTAGAGTCATATGCAAATAGAAAAATGTCAGAACAGGCAGACTTAGGAGAGGTGGAGGAATTAGAAACCAGATAGCAAACATTAAATGGATTATAGAAAGGACAAGAGAATTTCAGAAGGAAATATTCATCTAGAGTAATTATTTGGACAATAGATCAAGTGTTAACTAATAAATATTTATTAAACCTACTAGTTTTACCAAACTTTATCTGTTGGCATCTTCAGGGTACAAGCACTTAGGTTAAAAAGAGATTAAATTAGGTTAAAGATTAGAGTTAAAAAAAAAAGATTATATCACCATACATTCTATTCATTATGAATAGATTCTATGGTGATACGAAAATAAAGGTATGCTGCTATGAACTCCTGAAATGCAAAAAAGCCAGGATATTAAATCATCTCACTTTTTTAAAAAGATGTCGAGATAACTGTATAATTCCTGAGTTCTTACGCTTTAAAAATCATTTCAATTCGAGACGGGCCATAAATATTTATTTCAAGACATTGATGTTACTCCTTCATGAAAGGTTACAACACACAAGATTCTTGCTTAGTCAAATAGACTCACAGTGTTACGACTTCTTCATGGATCTCTCCCGCTCTCTAGATAAGGAAGTTTGGCCAGTCTTAGACAGAATAATCAACACTAGCTATGCTAAAGTTTTTTATAAAAGCAAACAGACCCAGATCAAGAAATTCAACTACCTTTATACAACCCATAATAAGTCTAAACCTTCTCTACCAGATAACCAAGTTATTCTTAATTTCTCAGACCACATCTTAAAGAAACCTGAAATCGCTATTCTCAAGAAAGGTTTTAATTATGCCATAACTCCTCAACAGATACCTAAAGTGGAATTCATCTACAGTTTAGACAAAGCAATCTCATTATTACCACTACACATAGCAAACGATCTCAGACTAAAAAGTAGCATAATACTCTCCTCTCCTAAAACCACAAAACAAAATTTCACCTCTCAAGATAGAAGAACTATTCATAATCTAAAAAGGAACCAAAGCATCATAATACTTAAAACAGATAACAGCAACAGTACTGTAATACTGAAGACCAAGGACTATGAGGATAAAGTAAATAATCTACTATCGGACTTGTCCGTTTACCGTATTTTAACGAAAGATCCTACATTAAAAAGCCACCATGATACAAACGAATTACTACACAATATGTCCAATTGGCCAACAGATCTGATTAAAAAACTAAAATTCATGCACCCTTTAACTCCAAGACACTATGGTGTTCCAAAAGTACACAAAGATGGTATTCCTTTATGCGTTATTGTGGATGGAATCAACTCACCTACCTACTTATTGTCCAAACATCTCTCTAAACTCTTACAACAACATATCCATAACTCAGAGAGTTAAATCAGAAACTCGCAACATTTTGTGGAAAAAAAAAAATTAAAAAACATTACCATATCAGAAAATTATCTTCTAGCTAGCCTAGATGTCACCTCTCTTTTTATAAACATTCCCGTGGTGGAGGTCATCAGCATCCTAGGTACCTTGTTCCCACAAGATATAACTTCACTGTATGATCATTGCCTAAATTCAAACTATTTTTCTTGGAAGAATACAATTTACCAACAATTAACTGGCTTGGCAATGGACAGTCCACTTTCACCTTCCTGTCCTGACCTATTTATGGAACACCTCGAAAATAAAATCCTATCTCAAATAATTCCTAAACTAACAATTTGGTGGAGATATGTGGATGACATCTTCATTGTATGGAACCACAAAAAAGATGACCTACTTGACTTCCTTAATATGATCAACTCCTTTCATCATTCTATTTACTCTGTAACTTGAAAGAGGCAAACAACTACTGTTCTTAGATATCTTAATTAAGAAGCAAATTAATGACCATATAAACCTATCAGTTTACAGGAAACCTACGAATATAGGTCGCTATCTACATTTTAGCTCCTCTCACCATATTTCTCACAAACTCAGCGTAGTACACATGTTAAAGAAAAGAGCTGTCTGCATCACAACAGATAACAAGTAACTTCAAGATGAGTTAACATTGATATCTAATAATCTTTACTTGAACAGCTACCCACAAGGACTCGTCAACAAAATCCTTTTCTCTGAACCACCACAAAGAGAGCGAGAGGATACTCAATATATCAAAACTATCGCAATTCCGTATGTGAGTGGCATCTCCAACAAGCTCAATAGTCTCCTCAAACCACACAAAATAAGAGTGACATTCAAACATATAGAAACAATTCGTAAACTACTAAGATCTCCAAAAGATAACCATCCTCTCTATAAACATGCTGGAGTTTACAATATTTCATGCTCATGTGGTTCAAGTTGCATTGGGCAGACATCAAGAAGCCTCGAAATTAGACAGAAGGAGCACATTGGTTACGTCAAAAACAACAGACAAGAGATATCAGGCCTGTCATCTCATTTTTCTATAACTAACCATGTCATTGAGTGGGATAAAAGCTTTTCCCCTTGCATAGAAGAAGACTACCACTCCGGAATGTTTAAAGAAGCAGCTACAGTCGCTCACTCTGTTGATAACCTAAACAGGATTCAAGGTTTAATACTTCCAGAGATATGGAAAACCCTAATTAGATCTCTTAACACACAGGGAATGAACTTCAATGCAACCTACAGAACGTTCCTTAGCAACAACTAGTTAATTATGTACATGTGACACGTGTATCACTCACATTCAATGCTATTTCAGTTTGCAACTATAATCGTTAGAATTTTAGTTATTCATATTTGTATAATGTTTTTTAACCTAAGTGCTTGTACCCTGAAGATGCCAACAGCTAAAGTTTGGTGAAGCTAGCAGGTTTAATAAATATTTATTAGTTAACACTTGATCTATTGTCCAAATAATTACTCTACTTAGATGATCAAGGAAATAAACATTCATTAGAAATATTCATCAGTTTTATTGATTATAAGAAAACTTTTGATTGTGTAGATCACAAAAGACTGGAATGTAATGAGATTAATGGGAATACCTGAGCATCTAATCCTCTTGATAAGAGAGCTATATGACAGACAGTGTTCAAGTGGAAAAGGGATGTGGCAGTGTTGTATACTGTCACACTTCTACTTAAGTATTCTGCAATTGAGCAGGCTCATCTTTTAGTAGCAAAAACTTTCTTTCCACTTTCATCTCTTCTGAGCCGTCTCTTTCAAGGTTGTGTATCTGTCTCCATTCAGCATGTCATCTAGCATTGTTTTCTTCACTCTTCCTCTAGGTCTTTTTCCTTCAATGGCATCTCTGATTATTCCATTTCCTCTAAGGATATGTACACTCCAATTTCTTTTTTTTCTTTTTATCCTTTTTAACAGATTCATTTGTTCTACTCTTTTTAAGACCTCTTCATTATTTATTTTATCTGTCCATTTTATTTTTTCCATCATTCTCCAAATCCACATCTCGAAGCTTTCCAAAATTTTAATTTCCTTTTTCCTCAATGTCCAGGTTTTAGCTGCATATAAGATAATATTTTATTAGTATTTTCTTTAAATTTCTATCCATTTTATTTCTGAATAAATTCCATTAAATCTGAAAGCACACCCATCTCAACATCACCAGAGTTAAAGATCGGTACTATCAACATAAGAAGCCTGAATGGCAAAGAAATGGAGCTAGCTGAAGAATTAGATAAGTACCAGATCGATATAATAGGGGTGACTGAAACTAAAAAGACAAAAACTGGTGAGCTCTTTCTGAGCAATAAATACAAAATGTTATATTCAGGCAATGACAATCAAGGAAAAGAAGAAGTAGCAGCCATAGTATTCAACACAAAATACGAGGTTAATCTTGAATGGCAGGCAGTCTCAAGTAGAGTGATGTGGGCTAATATCAGAATGGTGAATTGGACAATGAGACTTATTTGTGCCTATGGTCCCATAGAAGGTTCTATTAAGGCAGAACCTTTTATGGGATTGATGTTTAGAAAAAGCAACTGTCACAATGAAAAAGGAAAAGTTAGTCCTTGTTGGGGATCTAAATAGCAGAGTAGGAAATGATTGTGAGACATACAAAAATACTTTGGGAAAATTTGGAGAAAAAACCAAAACTAATAATAATGGCTAATACCTGTTGAATTTCTGCTCAGGACATGTACTGATTATTACTAACACCATGTTCCAACATAAAAAAGTGCACAGATTCACATGCAGAGAAGAAGCAAGAAATAAGAAAAGTCTCATTATTTATGTTATTGTTCATAGTGATGTTTTCTCCCTAGTGCAGGACACCAGAATGTACAGAGGATTTGAAATTGGAAGTGATCACTATTTAGTCTTGAGTAGGATAAAACTGAATTTCATATTGAAAAGAATAACATGTAAGAAAATTTTAAAGTGAATAAAAGTTGAGCAGCTCTCAGATGTGAACTGTAGACTAAAATACACAAATATTATTGAATTAAAAATGAAAGAGTTTGAGAATAGGAACCAAACCTTGGAGATTCAGTGGCAAGCCTTGAAGAAAACCCTGATTGATTCAGCCAGAGAGGCATGTGGTGAGGTTGTCTGCAAGGATAGAAAAATCAGAACTTCATGGTGGACACAGGAAGTGTTCCTGAGTCTTGCAGGAACACTGAGTGTTCCTGCAAGATCTACGATCTTGCCAGGAACACTCAGTAGGGAAATACCTCTGTATTTCTCACATATACGTTTCTCAAGTATACGATCCTGCACGTATACTTGAGAAACGGTTGAGAAGAATTTCGGAAGAAAAGCTTGGTGAAGAACAAGCCTGATTCAGGCCAAACAGAGGCTGTCAGGATCAGATCTTCACTTTACGACAAATAGTTGAGAAAGCATAAGAATATAATAAAGATCTGTATTTAAGTTTTGTCGATCTGGAAAAGGCATATGACAAGGTGCCAAGAGAGAAGCTATTCAATACGCTACAGTTATATGGTGTCAATGGGTTATTATATCATGCAATACTTAGTCTTTATTTGAATTGTAAGTGAGCAGTTAGAATTGAAGGAAGTACAGGAAGATGGTTTAATGTTGAATCTAGTATGAGACAAGGATGTACATTATCCCCTCTTATTCATTATCTATATGGATCGCATTATGAAGGAAAGTGGTATTAAACATGATATCAGAATTGGAGATGTTAATGTCAGCTCTTTGCTGTATGTAGACGATCATACTTCTAAATAAATCTGATACAAGTTTGCAAGATTCCCTAACTAAATTGAATAACTGTTGTAATAGATATGGTATGAAGGTCAGCATTAAAAAAACAAAGACAATGAAAATAGGTAGCATTGTTGAAAATGTCAACTGTGTTGTGAACGGGGAACCTGTGGAACAAGTAAAACATTTCAACTACTTTGGGACGATTTTTAGTGAAGATGGTAAATCAAATATGGAAATAGACAACAGAATCAACAAAGCTGGTATGATAGTAAGTCAATTGAATAAATTCATATGGAATACGAGAGAAATTAGTCAGAACACTAAATTACCTGTATACAAGACAGTGTTCAAACCAGTTTTAACTTATGGATCTGAGAGCTGGGTCAGAAGTAAAACACTTGACCAAAGACTATAAACCCCAGATTTGAGAGTCCTGAGAAAGATTAGAGGCGTGAACAAATGGTGTCAATATCGTATTAAAAAACGAGGATATTAGGAAAGAACTTGACATTGTCAGCATTGAGGAATGCGTTAGCAGAGCTAAACTCAGGTGGTCACTTAAACAGAATGAGCGAGGAAAGATTAGCAGAACAAGTGTTCTCTGCGAGGTTGGCAGGAAAATGACCCAGAGGAAGACCAAAATATAGGTGGATTGATACTGTACAGTTCCTTAGACGATAGAAATATAAGATCTGATACTGTTGGAGTCTTGACAAGTAACAGACTGATTTGGAGGAAAATTGTAGATAGGAAGTTTTTAATGATGTAAATTTTTCATGTAGTACTATTATATCCTGTACACCCCTTTGAGAGTATATGTCAGGAATTTGATGATGATGATAAATTCCATTTTCTATTAAAGGTATATCTTCCCATTGCTATTCTTGCTTTTAATGCTTGTACATCTTTCATGGCTACTAATCACACTTCCTAAATATTTAAATATCCTTATTTGATTCAGTTTTTCTCCCTTTATTCTTATATCCATATTTGTCTCTTTCCTTGTTATTTTAATTAATTTTGTTTTGCTTATGGTAATTTTCATTCCATAGTTGATACAGGATTCCAGTAATCTATTCAGTAGAGTTTGATAATAATGCCTTGTCATCTGCATATCGTATTGCAAATATATGTCTACCTCCTATCGTTATTCCTTCTTCTGCATTATTGCTTCTTTTAAGATTGCTTTGGAATACATATTGAAAAAAATTGGTGACAAAGAACAGCCTTTCTTACTCCTCTTCTAATGGTACCTGGTTGTACTATACATATATCTCTTACTAATTATTTCACTATATTTGTCCCATATATAGTGAAATAATTAGTCTTTTGTCTTTCTGATCTATACCAATCTTTTCCATTACTTCCATCATCTTATCCCATTTTACAAAGTGAAAAACTTTTTCAAAATCTATATAACAGATATTAACTTCTTTCACTTATTATTCTTAACAGTCCAGTCGCATCTGTTGTTCCCTTACCCTTCCTGAAACCAAACTGATCTTTTCCAAGAAATTCGTGTAACTTAGATGCAATTCTCCTTATTAGGATTCTTATAAGTATTTTTGATGTATGGGAATTTAGGCTTATTGTTCTAAAATCCTTGCATTTTGCTGCATTACTTTTCTTTGATATAGGTATTAATATTAAGGTCCTAAAATGTTTTGGTAATTCTGCTTTTTTATGAATTAAATTTATCAGTTTATTTATTTCTTCAATTCCTTTCCTCTGAAGTTACTTCAAGAATTCTGCATGTATTCCATCCATTCCCTCTGCCTTTGGGCTTATTTACTCATTTGGTCTATTTTCTTGGTCGTATAGATCTTCAGTGTATTCTTTCCATCTCCCTAGGATTTCATCTTCTTCAATTATAATTTCTCCATTCTCATTTTCCATACCTCTAGCTCAAATTTTCTTTCTCTTTTGTTTCATGCTTCCTGCTTTTTCATATAAAAGATCATATCTTCCCCCTCTCTCTCATAATTCCCCATTTCATCACATTGTTTTTCAAGCCAATTTTTTCTACTTCTTTCTGCTTTTCTTCTTTGTCATTCAAGGTTCTATATTTTATTTTCCCCTCTGGGGTCTCTTTATTTTTCCATTTTCTTCTTTCTTCCATTATAGAAAATCTCATTAGTTATCCAAGGTTTTTTTATTCTTTTGACATTTACATATCCAATTTCTTCTTCTTCTGCAATCTTATTTATTTTCTCTTTGATTTCTTCCCATTTCTTTTCTGGATCTTCGATCTTAATATTACTTATTTTCTCTAATTTTTCTCCAATCTATTTTCAAATTCATTGGACGTTTTCAATTTCCCTAAGTTCCGTCTTTTTCTTTTTCATTGCTTTTATTCTCTTTAGTTTCACATTTATTTCTATAAAAAGTAAGTTATGTCAGAATAAATATTGGCTCCAGGATATGTGCATGCATTTTTTACACTATTGTAGCTTTGCTTTACTATACTGTAATCAATTTGGTACCTGTCTGTTTCTCCTATTTTTTTTTTTTCATGTATATAGTCTTCTCTTAGCTTTTTTAAACCAAGTATTCATAATTATTAGCTCATTTTCTTTACAAAAATCCACTTACCTTTCTGTTTCTTAGTCCATGTCATCCCACTACATTCCCTTCCTCTTCTTCTCCCACAATTCCATTCCAGTCTCCCATTATGATCTTATAGTCTTTGCTGTTTTCTTCCCTAATTAGTTTTTGTAGTTGTTCATACATTTCCTCTATTTCCTCATCTGGATGGTTCACTTGTTGGCATATAAACCTGCATTATTATTGTCTGCCAGTTCAGCCTTCAATTTTACCACCATAATTCTGTCATTCAGATATTTTATATTAATGATGCTCTTTGCTGTTTTTTTATTAAAAACAATTGCAACTCATTTTTCTTTTTTATCTCCACCTGAGTAAATTATTCTTACTTCATCACTATAAAAATCACACATTCCTTCCCATCTGACCTCACATAGTATTGTGTTATCAATTTTTCCTTTGTCCATTTCTTGTTTGATGTTTTCTGATTCTCCACATCTATTCATCGTTCTCACATTCCATGTTCAATTAAGATTTTTGTATATCTTGTTTTAAGTCCCTTTTAAAGATTTGATGTGATCAACATGAGCCCTTATTAGAGTGTCCTTATTTCCCAATATTATGTCTATTCTCGTTTGCACCTTCTTTTTCTCTCTGTGCCAAGAGACACTACCCTGGTTTGCCAGGCTGGAAGCTGCCCCCTTATAAATTCTATCCATTGCTACTAAAATTTTCAAGGAATATTAGTGGAGTGGTTTCGCATTGCCTTCTCCACTGCAGTGTTCCATCAAGTACTGGTAGTGCTGCTGCCCTCTATCAGCTGGAGTAGAAGTAGAAAAGGAAAGAGACCCTTTAGCCTCTGGTATTTAATATCTTTAGGCTTGAAGTAAGCAAAAGTTAGCCAAGTGAGGCCATATAGGAAAGAATAGAAGAACCTAACACGAGAAAGTGGAGGCAATGCCGGGCTCAGCTTGGGATCCCGTGGTTTTTAACCACGTACTCCTTAGACAGTAACCCCTTGAGGTTACTGTCACCCTATCTTTTTAATATTTATAGTGAATATATTATGAGAATGGCTAACTTGGACAAAGACCTAGAAGGAATTAAGATTGGGCAAAAAATGAAAAATTTAAAATATGCAGATGATACAACCATCATAGGAGAAACTAGTAGAACATTTGATTCTATAGGTAAGTAAGAAAGCTAGCCGTAATTTTAACATCAGTAAAACGAATGTCATGGCTTCTGGCAATTAGATAAATTTATGAGTAAGATAAAATAGAGGCCATTAAAAGTTATGATTTACTCTGATCCAGAATAAGAAATGATGGTAAATGTGAAGATGAAATTAAAAGAAGATAGCGTAGGAAAAAAAGAGAGCTAAGGCCATAAAAGTTTGAATTGTCAAAACGATGGTATTTCCAGTAGTGATGTATGGATACAAAAGTTGGATCATTAGGAATGAAAGACAGAAAGTGAATGGACTCATTGGATTATGGGTGTCGCAGGAACTATTAAGAATCCTATGAACTTCAAGAATGACTAATAACAAGGGTTTTCAGGGTATAAAGACAGAATGCTTCTTGAAGGTAATGGTCACTAAACAGAAGTGATGTAATTTGGGCATATTATACAAGCAGATGAATCATTGGAATAGGCAGTTATGTTCAGGAAGGTTAAGGGTGTGATTACAGAGTAAGACCACAAAACGATGGTATTTCCAGTAGTGATGTATGGATACAAAAGCTGGGTCATTAGGAAAAAAGACAGAAAGTGAATTGACTCATTTGATTATGGGTGTCACAGACACCCATTAAGAATCCTATGAACTTCAAGAATGAATAATAGACATTTTCTGATTGATATTTATACCCTGTTATTCAAGAATGAATAATAGGGTATAAAGACAGAATGCTCCTTGAAGGCAATGGTCACTAAACAGAAGTGATGTAATTTGGGATATTATATGAGCAGATGAATCATTGGAATAGGCAATTATGTTGAGGAAGATTAAGGTTGTGATTAAAAAGTAAGATCACAAAATAGTTAGATGGACTTGCATGATCTCCATGAGTCAAAAATGACTGGATGACACATAATAACAACTACAAATGCAAGCAAGGGAAGGCTACAAAATGAGGCAGGAAAATCTTGAGTCACAACAAATCATATAAAAGAGATTTCTGGGTCTCTTTCTTGGAATATTTGATCTAATAAATGTAAATGTTTTGCCTTTATAGAAAGCATCATGCATGATGTATTGAGGAAATTTAGGTGAGTTATAGGTAGATTAATGACCTGTTGACTTCCTTACTTATCTTAACCAACTCTCACTCCAAATGCTCTGCCAATGTTAGCACTCCTTTTGAAACTCTTTGACACCTTTTTTTCTTTTAAATCATTCTTATCCCAACTAATATCCACTTCATATCCTATAGCCAGTTGTGATGACGTATTTATTATTACCCTTCAGATATTTCTGCTAGGAATACGATCTTACTATTTTTTTTTTTAATCAGATGCAACTCATTGCAGTTTAACCCCCTCCCCCATTTCTATACTGACTTCCTTTGAGAGTAAAAAAAGGAGATAATTTAAGTTGGTTTGACTACTATGTGCATGAATGAATGCATTCATGCATACATGTGTGTGTGTGCGCGCGCACACACACACACACACACACGGGTATTAAAGTGATTATTATTTTATTTTTTCTTTTCAAGGATAATAATGAAAAAGAACGTTCACGACCGTATCGAGCTTCCTATGATCGAGAAAAGTAAGCATTGATTTTCTTTCATTTTCATTTCATTTCATTCTTCTAATGTTTTAGAAGTATTTTATGCTGTTATATAAATATGAAACATAGCAATAATATGATATATGCAATGACTTAGTCATGTTTCCATCATTCTAGTATAGTAAGATACATTGTTTATGCAGTTTTTTTTTTTTTTTAATTAATATATGAGAAATAATTTACATTTTTGGAATTTTAATTTAATCTGGAGAGTGGATAATAGGAAATTTTATAATACAAACATTACAAAATGGAGCTGTGGAAACATCACAGAATTTCTTGATATTAGCTGATATTTGCTAGTGAGTTTAATGTTTATTTTTGGTATTGAAAAAAGGAGTCTTATTATGTCATATTTAATGTGAAATAATTTCACATGTAGTATGTGCTTTTTCATTACCCATTTCATGAAATATATGTTAAGAAATTTAAAGGATGCGAATGATTTCCAAATCCAATTCATCTTCCCCATCTTGGAAGAATGCCCTCAACATTTGTTTTCTAAATTGTTTTATTAAACTGAAACAAATTTGCAAAATACATTCATTCCAAAAAGAAATGGCGTATACAGTAAACCCTCGATTTAACGCACTAATAGGGGATAAGGGGGGTGTCCGTTAAATCGCAAATTTTTTAAAATAAAAATATCTGTAACATTATACCACAATTTTATCAATATTAGCACTGTAATAACAAAAAATTGTTTTGCACACACTTTTAGATAAGTTAATGTTCGATGTTCAGGCATTTGTTTAGGTAATCCTACTTCGAAAAAACTATCAAGTTTTTTTTTGAACTTTTGAATTCTGCTGTTTTTTTATAATTAACTCTCTAAAATTAAGAAAATGTGTATAATAAAGCTATTGCAGAAAGTCAATAGTTAATAGGAATATGTAAATAGTTCATCATCATTAAATTCCTGACATGTACCCTCAAGGGGTGCACAGGATATGATAGTACTACATGAAGGATTTACATCATCACTAACTTCCTATCTACAATTTTCCTCCAAATCAGTCTGTTACTTGTCAAGACTCCAACATTATCAGATCTTATATTTCTATCGTCTAAGCCACTTTTAACCGTATCAATCCACCTATATCTTGGGATGTTTTGCTGCCAACCTGGCAGAGAACACTTGTTTTGCTAATCTTTCCTCGCCCATTCTGTTTAAGTGACCATACCACTTGAGATTAGCTCAGCTAATGCATTCCTGGATGCTGACAATGTCAAGTTCTTTCCTAATATCCTTGTTTTTAATATGATGCCATTGATGCCATTTGTTCACACCTCTAATCTTTCTCAGGACTCTCATATCTGCAGTCTCTAGTCTTTTGTCAAGTGTTTTATTTCTGACCCAGCTCTCAGATTCATAAGTTAAATTTGGTTTGAACACTGTCTTGTATACAGGTAATTTAGTGTTCTGACTAATTTCTCTCTTATTCCATATGAATTTATTCAACTGACTTCCTACCAGCTTTGTTGTCTATTTATATTTAATTTGGCATCTTCAGTCAAAATCGTGCCTAAGTAGCTGAAATGTTTTACTTGTTCCACAGGTACCCCGTTCACAACACTGTTAACATTTTCAACAATTCTACCTATTTTCATTGCCTTTGTCTTATTAATGCTGACCTTCATACCATATCTATTACAACAGTTATTCAATTTAGTCAGGGAATCTTACAAACTTGTAGCGGATTTATTTAGAAGTATAACATCGTCAGCATAAAGCAAAGAGCTGACATTAATATCTCCAATTCTGATATCATGTTTAATACAACTTTCCTTCATAATGTGATCCATATAGATAATGAATAACAGAGGGGATAATGTACATCCTTGTCTCACACCAAATTTAACATTAAACCATCTTTCTGTACTTCCGTCAATTCTAACTGCTGACTTACAATTCAAATAAAGACTAAGTATTGCATGATATAATGACCCATTGACACCATATAACTGTAGTGTATTGAATAGCTTCTCTCTTGTCACCTTGTCATATGCCTTTTCCAGTTCGCCAAAACTTAAATACAGATCTTTATTATATTCTCATGCTTTCTCAACTATTTGTCGTAAAGTGAAGATCTGAACCTGACAGCCTCTATTTGACCTGAATCAGGCTTGTTCTTCACCAAGCTTTTCTTCTACAATTCTTCTCAACCGTTTCTCAAGTATACTTGCATAGATCTTGCCAGAAACACTCAGTAGGGAAATACCTCTGTATTTCTCACATTTAGTTTTATTTCCCTTTTTATATATGGGTACTATTTGAGCTCTACTCCAATCATCGGTAATTCGTCCCTCTGTCCAGGCTTTCTGAACTATACAGTGCAGCCACTGTAAGACCTTTATACCACCATACTTCAGCATTTCTGGTTGAATATCATCTACTCCTGCTGCTTTTCCATATTTCAGGCCTTTGATGGCTTATTCTAAATCAAGTATGGATATGTATTCCTGACTGCATGCCTGGTCAGTGTTTTTTATCACTGTGCTGTCATCACTGCTTGTTTCATTTAGCAATTTTTCGAAGTAATTACTCCATACTTCAAGGATATCTTTTTCTCCCGTTTTCATCTCATCTTTATCATCTCTAATTCCTTTTACAGCACTCTTTCCTCCGTTTCTGAGCTTCTTCAACAACCCCCAGAATATCTTGTCACCTTCTTGATAGTTATTTTTTGTGTTCTTACCAAAGTCTTCCCATGACTTTTGTTTAGTTTTACACAGTGTTTAGCTTTCTGACATTTGTCTCTGTATTCTCTAAGAGCATAATCTTACTTATTTGCCAGGAACTTTTGATATGCTTTCTTCTTTTCCTTCACTGCCTCTTTAACTTCCTGTGTCCACCATGGAGTTCTGATTTTTCTATCCTTGCAGACAACTTCACCACATGCCTTTCTAGGTGCGAATCAATCGGGGTTTTCTTCAAGGCTTGCCACTGAATCTCCAAGGTTTGGTTCCTGTTCTCAAACTCTTTAATTTTTTCTTCAAATAATCTGTGTATTTTAGTCTACAGTTCACATCTGAGAGCTGCTCAACTTTTATTCGCTTTAAAACTTTTTTACATTTTATTCTTTTCAATATTAAAATTCAATTTTATTCTGCTCAAGACTAAATTGTGATCACTTCCAATTTCAAATCGTCTGTACACTCTGGTGTCCTGCACCAGGAAGAAAACATCACTATGAACAATAACATAGTCATTGAGACTTTTCTTATTCCTTGCCTCTTCTCTCCATGTGAATTTGTGCACATTTTTATGTTGGAACATGGTATTAGTAATAACCAGTACATGTCCTGAGCAGAAATCCAACAGGTATTTGCCATTATTATTAGCTTTGCTCTTTTCTCCAAATTTTCCCAAATTATTTTTGTATGTCTGACAATCATTTCCTACTCTGCTATTTAGATCCCCAACAAGGACCAACTTTTCCTTTTTCATTGTGTCAATTGCTTTCTCTAAACACCAAAAAATTCCTCCACTTCTACCTTAGTAGAACCTTCTGTGGGACTATAGGCGCAGTCTCCACTGTATCATAATTACCGTGGAAATCAGACCTGCACACAAATAGTCCAAGTGAGGATTTATAACTCTCATTGTCCAATTCCCCATTCTGATATTTGCCCACATCACTCTACTCGATATTGTCTGCCATTCAAGAAGATTAGCCTCGTATTTTGTGTTGAATACTATGGCTACTCCTTTTTTTCCTTGATTATCATTGCCTGAATATAACATTTTGTATTTATTGCTCAGAAAGAGCTCACCAGTTTTTGTCTTTTTTGTTTCAGTCACCTCTATTATGTCAATCTGGTACTTATTTAATTCCTCAGCTAGCTCCATTTCTTTGCCATTCAGGCTTCTTATGTTGATAGTACCGATCTTTAACTCTGGTGATGTTGAGTTGGGTGTATGCTTTCAGATTTGTTCCAGTACTGACTTTTCGCTGTTCACCCTGGTTCCCTGGCAAAAACAACGAGGGGATTGTTTAACCGGGTGACGTCCCAGCTGACATGAAATTTTGTCATGTTTTACCATCATTTTCTATATTGGTTTAAGCCAATAAGAATATAATTTGGTCAGCTAAATTCCAAATTGACAGCCCATCCTCGTTTGTTCAGTATCCAGGTAGATACCCAACAGGGTGCACCATGAGAAGGTGAGGATTGGACATTAGTTCAGAAGCCTTGGTCGGTTCTCCGCATTCCTTTAAAGGCTATGTGGAGGTCTCCTCTCACTTATACAGCTTTGACAAATAGTTAACTATAAATATTAGTTGGATATAACTATTATCCCTAAATATTGTTAAACATGGTGTGCTTTCTTCCTAACCATCCTATCCCAGTTCTTTAACAATTAATATTCCACCTACAGAGCCTGTAGTAAGAAAGAATATTAAGGAATAAAAATTTTCAGAAAGCTAAATATAATCAAAATATTAAATAATATATTAAACATTTCTTAAATTTTTTTAAAAATATATGTTTTAAAAAAATTTTTTTTTTTTGACCAACTTCATTCATGGTGCAAGGATCTCTTGTCTTTTCCTTGCCTTCTATACAACAGAAAACTGCCATTTATTTGTATGTAACATGACTCTTTTATAAGTTTGTAAATGGCTATCATGTCATCCCTCTTTCATTTGTTTGCTAGTGTCTGCAGTTTGCCCATTCTCAGTCTGTCCTTATAATCTACATTCCACAATCCCAATATTATCTTTAACATCCCTAATGTATTATCTTCATCTTGAAAATCAGGAGTGAAGACCTGCACACAAATTATCCAAGTCAAGTCTTAAAGAGCCAAATGACCTCCTTATCTTCACAATTTAATGTTTATTTTGCCATTTCTGTTATCCTCTCAGTTGTATTAGTAATCTTTGCTTAAATGAATCTTGGACTTCCTGTGTCTAGAATGTCGAAGATTTCTAGTCTAATCTGTTTCTCCTAGAATGACCTCATTCAGTGATAATCTATTAGTAGAAATACCATCACAGCAAGGTACATAACTTTACATTTTACTACCATTGAACTTCTATCCATTTTCACTCACTTCCAGTTCCATCCTTTAAAAGATTTAAAAATCTTTTAGAAGTGCTGCATGGTGTTCACATCCTTAATTATTTTGACTACCTTTGCACCATCAGCAAATACTTGTACCATTATCAAGTCACATTCCTGTTATACCTTTGGAAGAGGGGTACAAATCATTATCTGTCATTAATGTACAAAATGAATAAGATTGGACCTAGAAACCTGAGGCACATCACTGGTTTCCCTTTAATTCATGCAGACCCCCCCCCCCCGCACCACTTTTTGATAATTGTCAGTTAGCTATCCAGATATTATATAATGCAGTCCCTTATCTTCCAATTTATATAACAACTTTCCATTTGATGTATGTCAAATGCCTTTAGCAAAGTCCAGATGATCCATTCCCCTTTTCTAATTCAACTATAACATTATTATAAACTGTAAGTTACTCTGAAGTATCACCTTTCTTTAGTAAACTGATAACTGTTTATTGCAAAGTATAGATTTTTGTGAACTTATTTCTGTATGCAAGCACTTACCAAATTTTAAAATATTTGTATTTCTCTAAAGATACTGATAGTTGATAGTAAGATGCATAGGTCTTTGAACCACTATCACCCTTGTGCAATGGGATCATATATGCTTTTAATCTGTGTGGAATCTTTCCTGTGCTGTGACTATACAGCACAGAAAAGATTCCACACAAATTATACAGCCAGATTCTTCCTAATGCTTAACTTTAGGAAGAATCCAAATGATAAATGTTGTGAAGACAATAAACTTTTCTTGAGCTGTTGAAAAAAAACTTAGAAATGGAGCTAAAACAAAATAAGATTTAATTGGAGATAATCAGGGCAGCACAAATATTGATAACAATGTTCTTGGATGTCTTTAGTAGTAATTATTTGTACTAGATAATGAGAAATGAAAGAACAATAAAGTGGCAGGAAATATTAATGAGGGCTGTAGTCATGAATGGATTTCAGTACTGGAGATTTAAAAAAAAAATAAAAATAAATAAATAATAATAATAAAAACTCTCAGAAATCTGAAATGTAAAAGGCTGTATGAAGATTCAAACTAGAAATGCTGAAATTTGGAGGTTAAACCGTTTTAGTTTCAGTAGAGCATAATTCAACCTTAGAAGTTCATGCTCCAGATGACTGGATCAGAACTTTCATAACATATCTAAACACCATGCACATGAATGTAGATGTAACAGATTTTTTTAACTACCAAATTTTAATTCTGTGACATGCAGTTGATAAATCACAGGAATATAACAAGGATTTGTGTTTTAATTTTTTACATCATGAAATAACATATTCTACACCATGGATCTTTTTATCAACCAACTCACCAATTCCAATTTTCCCTTATGGAACTTTTCACTTAGCAGACAGTCACATAGTAAATTGTCTAGAAAACAGCCATTCAAAATCACAATTATATGTCTGCAATGGGATATTATGTAAAGCAATATCTATCTAATCTAATCTCTGTCTGTCTGTCCATCCTAAAAAGTATGTTTTTAGAATTATAAACAAAGGATGCATGATATCTTCACTGTTAACTAGTACCTATATGAATCACATTATGAAGGAATGCAGATCAAATCTGAGTTTTAGATATTTACCTCAGGGTTTCTGCTTTATGCAGATGTTGTTATACTTTTAAGCAAACCAACCAGAACTCTTTAGAACAGTTCAACTAAACTGAGTAAAATTATGAAGAACAGCAATAAGACATGCAAAAATCTATCAAAATAGAGTCGAAATGTGGAAAATAAATAAATACATTCTTAATGAATAACTCTGAACAAGTATTTTCATGTATTTAGACATGGTTAAGATGGTAATTAGAGAAAAATAATAATAAAAATTGGCAGAAAAAAAAAAATATATCAACAGACAAGAAGTTTAAACTAATTTTAGCCTATTGATCTGAGAGCTTGGTTAGAAATAAAACACTGAACCAAAGACTAGAGACCACAGATATGGGAGTCCTGAAAAATATTAGAGGCATGAACAGGTGGCATCAATGGCAATATCACATTAAAAACGAGGATATTAGGAAAGAACTTGACATCGATAGTATCCAGGAATGGGTTAGCAGAGCTAATCTCAGGTAGCATGGTCACTTAAACAGAATGGGAGAGGAAAGATTAGCAAAACAAGTGTTCTCTGCCAGGCTGTGCAGGAAAAAAGGCTCAGAGGAAGACCAGGATAAAAGTAGATTGATACAGTAAAAATTGCCTTAGAAGACAGAAATATAAGATCTGATGATGTTGGAGTTTTGACAGATAACAGATTGATTTGGAGGAATATATAGATAGGAAGTTAGTAATGATGTAAGTTCTTCGTATAGTACTATCATAATATCCTGTACGCCCCTTGAGGGTACATGTCAGGAATTTGATGATGATGATCTGAGAGTTGGATTAATAATAGAAGGGTTGTTAAAAGGCTGTGAGACATAATGAGAGTAGCGATGGAAATTATACAGAAGAACAAATAGCATATATATTCATATAAAAATATATAGAATTTATTATTAGCATTTAACATTACTAGCATTTGAGAATATGAGCTCAAAGATTATATTGTCATTTGAATGGAAACAAAACTACTGATGACACAGGTGTTTGATGCTTTAATACCAGGCAAAGACCTATAGGAAGATTAAGTAGTTTGGGCAGTTGGTAATGCCTAAGATGATAATTCAAAAAAAAATCTGACAGATAATAGATTATTTTGGAAGACTGTTATTGATATGGTTGCTGCTAACTATAATATGTACCGTATTTTTCGGACGATAAGACGCACCCTAAATTTATGAGACGGTTTTTAGAAAAAAATATTTTATTATATAAAGATATTTACAAATTCTTACTTAATTTTTATTTATTGTTACAATCATTTGTATTAGCAATATTCAGTTCATCTTCACTCTCGGTACTATCACTCGTCTCGTTAATGTCACCGTTCGTATTACTTTCATCTGAACTATTGTTGTCACTCCCTTCAAAAACTGCATCATCTTCGGTACTATCCATCGCATTACTTATCCTGCATTTCTTAAATGACTTTATAATCGTCTCTTCTTTCACAGCTTCGCATGAATTTTTCACCCAGGTACATACTTCTGAAATTGTTGGCCGTTTCATATGCCCTGTTGCTGTAACATCGTGATTTGGCTTTGCCATCCATTTGTTCCACTCTTCCCGCATAAAATTTTTGAATGGTTTATTAATAGATCCATCCAAGAGTTGTAATTGACTTGTAAGGCCTCCAGGAATGACAGCTAATTCTGTATTCATTTCTTTTAGAAGTTTCTTGGTTGATTCTGTTTTATGCAATCTGAATTGATCCCACACTAACATCGCAGACTTTTAAAACAATGCACCTGGACGTTTTGCCCATATCTTTTATATCCATAATTTCACTCCTGTTTCGTCCATCCAGCCTTTATCTTGAACATGCATAATAATGCCACGAGGAATTTCATCTCTCGGTAACGTTTTTCTCTTGAAGATTAACATGGGGGATAGTTTTGTTCCGTCTGCGCAACAAGCTAAAACTACAGTGTAGTGAGTTTTTTCGTGACCTGTTGTTTTGATCACTATTGATTTGGTGCTTTTTGAATCTACTGTTCGATTTGAAGGAACATCAAAAGTTAGAGACACTTCATCCATGTTCGCAATTTGATTAAGCTCAAAGTTAAATTTCCTTCTCGCTGATATGACAAATCTATGGAGTTCTATAATTTTAGCTTTATAGTCAGCCGGCATATTTTGGGCTAAAGTGGTTTTTGTGTGCATGCATAACCCGTGTCTTTTCATAAATCTAAAGCACCAAGACAGTGATCTGGTAAAATCTAAAATTCCATTAGCAGTTGCCCATCATTTCGCTTCAAAAATATCATTTTTGTAGAAACAGATATTCCCATGTTTTCATGATTTGTTACCTAATTTTTCATTTGTACTTCTAATTCTGGCCATTTTTCTAGGTGCGAACGGAATGTTTTCTTGTGTTTACATAGCAATTTTAATTGTTCCTCTTGTTTTCTCCACTCACGAACCATTTTTTCTGTTGGTGGTGGACCAAAATGTCTTTCTGCTGATGTTTCCATAATTATGCAAAATAAATTATCGTTTTGCATAATTTCTCACATTTAATTTATAACTCACGTTATATGAAAGTCCTTTTTGTTTTACACTTATTTTTTCTAATTTTAAGATAAAAAAAATTTTAATGAGTTATAAAAAGTAATTCAAATGAACCGTACAAAAGCGCCTAATGTTTACACACTAATGACTATTGATGCTCTAAATCAGTGATTCACCCACATGCAACGAGATAACTTAGGTACCTATCTTCAGTGGCGTACTTACTAATTTTATTAACATATTGCACCAGTGATTGAACTTGGCTAGCTTCGGTACAGTGTAAAGATTTGTATTTTAATGTTACCTTCAGACCATAAGATACACCCCAATTTTAAGTCGATTTTTCTATGTAAAAAGGTGCTGCTTATGGTCCAAAAAATACAGTACTGAATTGTGTATTATTATCATATCATTTCAGTATTGGACGTATTAGCCAATGATAGTGGTCATCTTCATGGAAAATTAACTCAGTCTTCAGCATTGAACATGCTGTAATTTAAGTGTTTCCTTCATACAAATATTTGTAAGCAAATTAATACATAAAATTAAAATGGTGCTATAGGCATCAGGGGTCAGAGCCTCCCCCTGGTACATATATATAAAGACAAGCTATGTTACATTTCAAATAGCATGCTAAAGTGACAATGATTTAATCAATGATCTACCGGCATGACCGCTAGTGGAAAAAAAAAAGGATTCACACTGTTCATTCCCGCTTTTATGAATTTCATTGCATTCTCTATATATTGGTTCAGAAGTAAGGGGTGACCATGCATAACCTTGTCTTACAACTTCCTCTGCTTCTTTAGTTGCTTTATTTTTCTGTATTCAGATCTTTATTTATTTATTTATTTTTTTTGTTGAGCCCATACATTAGTACCAGTATGGGTGGTTGGTTAGGGAAAAAGGTACTTGTTCACGGTATTAGGGAAAAAGGTATTTGTTGTCACAGGGCCCCTCTGACAACAAATCAAAATAATATTGATTTGATCTTGAAAGAAAATTACAATCAAGCTTTCTTAAATTGTTTTCAAAAGATAGAAAAATGAATCAACTCAAAGAAACAAAAACTTTACATTAATGTTATCCCACTAGAGCACACACACAAGAAACCTCCTGAAATGAATCTTTCTGTGAGCTAGTGTGTCGCGAGTTCCTGCCAACTCCAGATCCTAGTAGAATATTCACGAGTAGAGGCTTCGAGAACACCAATGAGTATATATACCCGACGTCTGTGTGAGTGAGTTAGTTTTTCTGAGTTATAATGAAGTTCGATTCACTTCACAGTCTAATTTCTACTGTAAGGGTGAAAACATAGTGTAGACTTGCCTAAAGCAAGGTACAAAGCATCTACTACTCAATCATCTGCTCAACCATCATATTAAGCATCAACTATGTGCATAGTTGAACATCAACAGACGACTATCGACAGTATTGTTTTGTCTGCAAATGTATGTTTGACTCAAGATTCCCCTTTATTTTTTGTATATATTATATTCTATTGTAAGCTATATACTTGGCTGGCAATATTATAAATCAATTTGCTTAAATGACTAGTAGCATTTAAATTAGTTGCAATTACATTCCAATATTTACCCAAAACATATTTATTATGATGGCTTTTATGGCGTTTGTCCCATATTGAAGAATAGCGCGAGAATCTATCTTGTTCAGACACTTTTATAATTTTTGGCTGAGACTTAAGAATTCTTTCATTTTCTTGAACAAAGCATAAATATTATTTGTCGTTGCTCTTTTGTAGATGCAGAATGTCAGCTCCCAAAAAAAAAGAGGTACGAAAGTGGTACAGAAAAATGATAAAAAAAAAACAAGCTTGATGAACAAATAATAACAACACACAGTCTTTTCCAACTTTTGAGATAATTTGTGAGGGGGGTGAGATTTCAACTTCCTAGGGCCTCCACAGTGTTTAATCCGGCACTGATTCCCAGGGGAAATACCAACAACAACAAGAAGACTGTTCCACAGCACAGCATTTGCAGGGATGGAGGAGGAGAAGAAACTTGTTCCGTGGGTTTCAAGGTGCACTGTGAAGGGATGTTGAACAGCAGCAGCTGCACATGTTCCAACGAGCTTAGTACTGAGTGGGAGGATTATTGATGCTATTTCAGATGAACATTTTCAATGGAAATATTTGTAGAATATATAGTGCAGAGACCGATCGTCTGTGCAAATTTAAGGAGTGAGTTGTAAGAGATGGGGCATTAAAAAGTGTGATTGCTCTCCTCTTTATTGAGTCGAGAGTCGAGCATTTTGAGGGAGCTTTTGGGGGTTCCCACCCCATACTTGAGAGCAGTACTTGATGGTTGGGCAGATTTGTGATTTGTAAGGTCAAAAGAGAAATCCTAGTTTTTTAGAAACTGAGGATGCAATGGTTGTTATACGAGATGGTATCAAAAAGTTTCGAGACTAGGTTTGTAACACGCCAACAGATGGCAGCACAAGGCTGCACACAAGTCACAGGGAGCACCTACCTTCATAAGTCAGTGTGGCAAAAGACATCGTCCTGTGTACATTGGGAGCTGTGCAACCGATGCTATTCTGACCACCTGCGTTACCACATCTGCGATTTCATCATGGACAGCAAGTTAGAACAAAGAGCAAACATGAAATTCTGCATGAAACTGGGCAAATCTGCCATAGAGACGTTTGACATGATTCAGCAAGTTTATGGCAATCCTGCAATGAGTTGTTTGAGGTGTTTTGAGTGGCACGCGTGCTTCAAGAGCAGAAGAACATCACTGGAAGATGATGATGAGATCAGGAAGACCCACAACAAGCTCAACCCCGAAAAATATTGAAACCATTCAGCAACTTGTGCATGAGGATCGTTGGAGAACACTCCACAACATTGCTGCCATTATCGGTGTGTCATACGGAACAGTCCAGGCAATCCTCACGTGTGATTTGAACATGCAGCGTGTTGCTGCCAAGTTCGTTCCCAGGCTGCTGACCCAGGAGCAGAAGAAACACCGCATCGAAGTCTGCCAAGAACTCCATCAGCATACCATGGATGACCCATCATGTCAAGGATCATGATTACCGGTGACGAAACTTGGGTGTACGGGTATAACCCCGAGACGAAGCAACAGTCTTCAGTGTAAGAGCCCATCATCTCTACGACTGAAAAAGGCGAGGCAGGTCCGCAGCTCGACCAAGTCCATGCTCATTGTCTTTTTCGACGTTCGCAACATTGCGCATCGAGAATTCGTCCTCAGGAGCCAGACAATCAATAGCGAGTTCTACTGCCAGGTTTTAAGGCATCCAAGGGAGGACATTCGGCAAAAGCGAAATCTGTGGTGCACGAAAAACTGGATGCTCCTCCACAATGACAATGCATCCTGTCACCGAGCTCTCCTCACACGTGAATTTCTTGCCAGATTTGGCTCCTGCAGACTTCGTCCTCTTCCCGAAGATGAAGATCCAGCTCAAAGGTCACCGTTTTGATACCATTGCGGAGATCCAGCACGAATCGCAGAAGGTGCTTGACATGCTTCGAAAAGAAGACTTCCAGGACACGTTCCAGAAGTGGCAAGAATGCTGGGAGCACTGTATTAATATGCAAGGGGACTATTTCGAATGTGATACTGTGTAAATGTGGATAAATTAAGTAATTTCTCGTAAACAGAGCTAGTCTCGAAACTTTTTGATACCACCTCGTATGTTTATGCCAGGAGAGGCTTGACGTCAGGGTAATTCCGAGAAAGGAAATATCAAATTGTCTAGAAATTTGGGTGTTGTCAAAAATAATACTGGGAGAAAATTGTTCTTTTTTATGAGAAATAAAACAGTACTGGGTCTTATTGGTATTGAAATTGAATAGGTCATCTGAATCCCATTGGAGTATGACTTGGAGATCAGAATTGAGGGCAGTGATGGTTTATGTTCTGTAGGTTGAGGTGAGTTGTTTGGAGTAAGGTTTATCAAAAAGAAAGGGAGGAGTGCAATGTGCTGTCGTCTGCAAAACTGTGTATTGGGTTGGAGTTAAGCTGAAGTAGGTCATTGATATATATACACACTCGGGTCTCTTTTTATGCAGATTTGAAGTTATGTGGCATAGTATGCCCACAGATACAAGACCTTTTGATACTTCTGCGCATGTCAATAGGAGAATGCATTCTGATAATAGGGTAATCCAGTGTTTCCCAAACTTTTCCTACT